>NW_010112741.1:0-34266 GCF_000699245.1 Pterocles gutturalis | reverse complement strand
TTTTTTGGAGATTCCCAAGCCTTACACCTCCCTCCCGTGCGCTATCCCAAGTATAGGGACCAGGGACTGCTCTGATGCTCACATGAACATCCTCCGGATCCCAGCTCGGGCCATTTGGTTGTTGAGCGAACGCTGCTGCATCCCCTGGCTTTTTGGCTGCCTCGTTGCCATCTCCCTTTAGCAAAGCAGCTCTGCAGGAGGCAGGAACGCACACAGCTCTCCAGCCTGCGAGCATCTCTGCTGAGGCTGGGGTACGGTTTCCAACCTCACCCCAACATGCTCGAGTAGTTGGATCTTTTCTAATAAATTTGCATTGGCAATGGCTGCTGTCGAGTCAGCGCAGATGCTGCAGGTGCCCAGTCATACAGGGACTGCAGGGAGGGGCGGTGGGAACTGAAATGGGGTGTGAGGAGGAGCAGGGTGCTGAGCTGCTGTGCACCCTCCTGTGGGATCTCTTCCTGCCCCTGGAAGGAATGCAGGGATGCTAGGAATGCTAGGGATGCAGGAGCAGAGCTTTGGGGTGGCTGGATGTGTCCCTGCCCAAAGTGGAGTCATCCCAAGTGCCCAAGTATCTGGGCTTATCCCAAGGACCAAGTTGTCCCTCTCTCCATCTCTGCTGAAGGCTTCTCTGATGCATTTATGAGTTTGCAGGACAAGTTTCTGAGTTGCATGGAAAACTTAGCAGCTGCTACCCTTTATATGTGCCGTGATCATCTGAAGAGTCTTTCAACTCACTGAATTCAATAAAACAAATAATGTAGTGAAAACCTTATTTTAAAAAAGAACATCTGAGAAGCTAGTGAGGAGTTCTCATTGTGTCCCCGGTGCTGGGAGCTGCTGCCCACCCTGTGTGCACCGGGGTGGCTGTGGTCCTGCCTGGGCGAGGGTGACACTGCAGCTCTCCAGGCTTTGCAAGCGGGTTTCTGCCAGACTGGGGCAGGACAGGTGGTGATCGAGAGAAGATAATTCACAGAATGTTTAAAAATAAGCCAAACTGGTCTGAAACCTGGTGAGCGCAGGTGGTGGGGACCTTTTGCCATGCTGTCACCAGCGATGGCTCCTTACAGCCCTCAGAGGGTCAGGTCAGAGCTGACCGCAGGCTTGTCTCCTCTGTTGGCAGCCTTCAAGGTATTTTGTTTTACCAGCTGAGTTTGTTGCTCCCTGTGGTACAGTGCAGTCCCTGCCCCCATTGCCTCTCCACTCTGGCTTTAGTAGCATCCCTCTCCAAAGTCCCTCGGATGCGGTTTGCAGAGCCTGGGAGCTCTCCCCGTCCCGAGGGTTCATGGTGTGGCTGCTTTCGGAGCCTGGACCGTGGTGTGGTGGGAGATGCTGGTATCCGTGGAACATGCTGAGGTCTCTGGGGTCTCTTCCCAGAACAGAGCATCCTGGTTGTTGGTGGTGTCTGTCCCCAGAAGCGATGGCTGGTGGGGACTGGGAAGGGTTTGGGTGCAGAGGAGGGTGATGGCAGGACTCGGGATATGTGGTGCTTGGGCTCCCGCTGGCCCTGGCACCGAAGGAGATCCCAGGAGTCTGCTTCAGCTCTGCTCTGGCTTAAAGCATATAAATGGCAGCATTGATTTGGGGCCTGGCAGGTGGTGAATGAGCCCCATGGAGAGCATTGATTTCTCTCTCTCTCTCTTTCTCCTGCGGAGTGTTGACTAGTCCAAAGGTGTGATTGAGCGGTAAATAAAATGTCTGCGGCACAGCTCATATTCAATTGCAGCTAATTGTAATGTGTAGCCATTAAACAGCACTATCAAGCCAACAATTCATGATCTTCCATCAACAGCAAACCAGCCTCCAGCCCCCTGTGAGCAGAAGCGCAAGAAGATATTTTGCAGGTCGGTGAGAGGGAAATAAGCGCAGGAGCAAACAGTGCCACCGCCACTCACCCATGGGTCATCCACTGCTTGTGCACGAGGAGGGGGGCTGAAACCTGCCGGGGGTTGTCATCCCAAGCGGTGCCTTTACTTGTGGACAACACGGTGGCCTCCCTCTCCTGCCAGCTCATCGCTGGTGGAGCTGCATGATGCTGCTGCCTCGGTTTGCTTTTACATCAGCCCTTTTCAGCAACTCTTAAATAGATTATTGGATTCGTCATCGATGCTTGTCACCTGCCTGTGCTGGCTGGCTGCGTGGTGGCAGTGCCCGGTGACTTTGTGCAGCCATCACCCGGAGCTGCGGGCGCCTGGTGCTCATTTAGCAGCTGGGGGTGTGATGGCTTCCCAGTTTGAGTTGGATGAGCAGACATGGTTGGATGTGGCTGATGTTGAACAGTGTGGTTGGTCCTGTCCTTTCTGCCCAAGGCCAGGCTGAGATGGGGGGGCTCCAGGCTGAGATGGGGGCAGCTCAGCCCAGTGTCAGCCCATGGTGCAGCCAGGGCTTGGTCCCCGTTAGGCACTGTCGGGACGAGGCGTTTGTTTGCATGGATGTGTGATCTCTCTGTGATACTTCAGAAACAAGGTGGTGTGAACTCTGAGCATTTCGGGAATTTGAACCACAGATGCATTGTGCGGAGGGTTCAGGTTTTCACACCCGCCAGGTGGGTGTCTTTCACTTGGCTGAACGTCCATCTCCCCTGGGCACTCCAGCCTTTGTCACTGCCCCAGCCCTGGGACAAGGGAAGGTGGGGGGCGAACACCGCAGAAAGACAGGGCAGCTCTGGGGAGGGAGCTGACCTCTTGCTCTGTGTAATCGTGGCTATAACCTGTGTCATTAACTTTGGAAACTGGAAGCTTAAAAGGATTTAAAATACACGTGTGCTACAAATTTGAAATCAATGAGACTGTGGTGCAACAGCAAAGCCAGCCCTGCTGCACGCAGCCGGTTTGCCCAGGGTGTGAATTCCTGCAGGGACCCAGCAGATAAAGTTATGAAATAACCCGTGTCGGTGAGAGAGAGGTTGTAAAGCAATTCCAAAAAAAAAAAAAAAACCCCTCTCGGTCTAGACAGATTATATTTACTGCAGTGTTTATGTGAGATAGAGGAATGCCCTAGAAAAACAGATTTGATTTCAGTTTCTGCCTCCGGCACTCGTCTAAGGAGAAGGCTCTGGTGGGATGGGAATGTCCTGTGCTGGGGAGCTCTGCGGTCCTCTGGCACGTAGAGGGGGCTGGAACAGGGGAGAAGGGTAGAAGGTTGTTTCTTTCTTTGTGTAGGTGAATCAGCCTGGTGTTGGTGGGATGGTTTTGTTAATCCGTTGCCACAAAACTGGCATATAATCCCCAATATAACGACAAGCTGCATCATGGCCCTGTCTATGGACATGACTCTGCTTTGGTTCTTTTAATTAAAAGAAAATGAAGCTATTTTGTGTTGCTTTGAACTCACAGGTGAAGTTTGCAAGCGGTGGTTTTGCATGGTGTTGGTTTGGTGGCAGATTGGGGAGCAGGGATGGTGCTGTGTGATAAAACCCCGCTGACTGCTCAGTGCAAACCCACCCGGGGGCAGTTCGCATCCCGCGCCTGTTCACCCCTTTAACGGATTGATTTACCGAACAAATGTATTAGAGTAAGTGTTTGTGAGGAATTTGCTGAAAAAAGAGTTGTTTAAAAATACAGCAATAAATTGAAAATATTTTGTGGAATAGCATGAGGACGCAGGAAGAAGTGAAGTTAATTGACTTGCTCGGCAGAGTCAGTCCATCCTGATGAGGGATGTAGGTGATGCAGCCACAAAAATGAAGCAGATCTTTATTCATCTCCTCTCAGCCCCTGTGCTGCCAGGCATCACTGTTGGAGCGAGACGGTCTGGAATCCCCACACTTCAAAATCCCTGACGTTCGCAGGCAAACGACCAATTATTGCTGTGTTCAAAGATGGGATTTTCTTGAAAGAGAAACATAACGCTGCTCTGCCAGTTGAGCTCTCTGAACAACTGAGGGTGGTCCCAGGAGGGGTGAGATTTCTGCCTCTTCAAATGGGCTGAGATTAAAGACGAGCAAAGCTTTGTGGATACAGTCCCGGGATTGCCCTGCTCTGGGGCACGGGATCTGAGCTGCATCAGGAGCAGGTCCGGTGGCTGAGCCTTGGACTGGAAACGGGCTGGATGATGTTTCATGGGTCTGTTAGCGTTTGTGGTGCCAGCAGCATCTGGGAGGTGCAAGGGTGTAAGGGAGCAAATGTGACTTGGAGGAGTTGTCAATTGTTTCAGACCTCAAAGCAAAAAACCTCACAATTTTCACTGTCTTAGCCTTTCGTTTGGGATGCGGGTGTGCAATGTACAGCAATATATGCAATAAGCACTGTAACGTGTGTCCCTTCTGTAGGGAACCAACTGGGATCGTGCTGGAAATGGTTAACAGTACAACACTGGGCTGCTGTAGAACATCAGCTGTAATTTATATTTGGCTTCGACCTTGAAAGGGAAATGTCCTGGCTTGAGTTTTCCAGCCCTTCTGCAAGGTTACCTTCTGTGGAACTTGTTTTTCAAAAGGGCGTTTGTTCCTGGTGCGCAGCTGAGAACACAGGAGTGCTCGCAGGGCACCGGGAGCCTGACATCTTCAGGAACAACAAATAAACTCCTGCCTGGCTTTTCCGGGCAGGTTTCTAAGTCCCTGTGAACTTGTCTGGCATGTGAATTTAATTCTGTAAATCTCAGAGTTTGTGCCTGTCTTGCTCACTTTTCCCCTTCCCTTTCTTTTTTGTTTCCTCCAGTTTCTCTGTTTGAAGAACATCCGAACCTTCCTAAAAGTGTGTCACGACAAATTTGGGTTAAGAAACAGCGACTTGTTTGATCCCTTTGACCTCTTCGATGTCCGGGATTTTGGAAAGGTAAGAGTTACTCCTGGG
This sequence comes from Pterocles gutturalis, assembly GCF_000699245.1. Classification (NCBI taxonomy): domain Eukaryota; kingdom Metazoa; phylum Chordata; class Aves; order Pterocliformes; family Pteroclidae; genus Pterocles; species Pterocles gutturalis. Next base: position 29,476 of record NW_010112741.1, on the reverse strand, counting down.
AGGTGATGGTGCTGGCACTGGGGCGGTTCTCTGGACTTGTGCTGCAGGTTTCGGATGAGAATAGGAAGGTTTTGTGGTTTTCTGAGCAGCTTCTGCATCCTTAACGCGTGCATTGGGCACCTGTTCCCTCTGTGCTCGTGGCAGCTGGTGTATCCAGGGGTTGATCCTGCTGTGCCCCTAGTGAAGGGTGATCAAGCTTCAAGCTTTCTGCTTCAGACTGCAAAGCCTCTGGGATCAGTCTCTGAAATACATGAAAAATGTATTTTTTGGGGGGGAATCACGATATTGTATCTGTATTCCTAAGAGCAGTTGGAAGAGGCTGGTGCTGCGTTGGGGTCGGGATGTTGGGTCCTCTTCCAGCTGCCTCGCTGGGTGACTGGGGCAAAGCCACCCCATGTCCTCACCTCTGAGCTCCCCGTAGGGACAAGCATGCTCAAACCAGTGTTGAGCATCATCCCTGCTCCGTCACCGAGACGGGAGAGGAGGGAGCATGTTTTTGTGTTTTGCTGAATGAGACCCAGCTGCGAGGGAGGAAAATCCTACATGACTTTGACAAGCAGCTGTCGCTCTGATAGCCTGGCTTTTGACGTGAACAGCATCAGGGCTGTGCTGTTACCCTGATGGATGCCGCGCTCAGGGAAACTATTGCGCAGGACAGTTACTATATTCTTCAGTGGAAAAGGTGTTAAAAGATTTATTAAAGCTCTCTATTGTTTTACCTATGTCGAAGTACCAGGCATAAGCTGCTGGAAGGTGTCTTTTCTGATTGTCCAAAGGGTAGATTTTCACTGCTGAGGGGGATATATTATTTGATATTTATTGCCTAATTTATTTCTGGACCATTATCTGGAATGTGCAATTGCAGGGGCTTGTTTTATGAGTTTTTTTGATTTATGCAATACAAGAAGGCTTTTGTTGTTCTGGGAATATGAATGCACAGAAGGAACCTTTTGGGCTGGGGAAAGAACCACTGCTAATTAAAATGCTCCTTTATCGTCACATTTTCTCTTGCTCTGTGCTGTTTCAAATTGCCTAAGACGCCTGTTAATAGAGCCTGGCGTTAAACACTGCTGGAACGTGTCAGCTGAACACACTTTGGTTTCCTTTTTGGTCTGGTCAGGGAACAGCTATTCCCTCCTCCTGTTCACTTTTTGGGGGGACATTCAGTTTGTGGTTTGGGGAGGGGAGATGATTTGCCGTTCCCTCTTACCCCGTGACAGTTCAGTTTTTTGGGAGACTTTGGAAAGAAAGTTGTTATGAACTTCTGAGAAATCCAGATGTACTTTATTGCCAGGTTCTTGCTTATTTTCATGTGCGTTGTCATCCTCAAACAACCTTAAAAGATTTGGGAGACATTCTCTACAGAAAAACCTCGCCGATGCCTTTCCCAATGCGGTTTGTTATCGGTTTGGATGGGGTATCAGCTGTTCAGGTCGGCACCACCCTGGATCCCTCGGGAGCCTGTCAAAACATCCCCATTGTCTTTGCCACCTTTCATTCCCCCGTTATCCTCAGATCTGCGTTCAGCAGTGGCAAAGCAAATAAACAGGGAAAAATCTGCCGTGGACCGAAGCACCTTTCCACTTTGAGGCACAGGGAGAGCAAAAGGAGCCTCTAATCCACCTTCCCACTGGCCAAAGATTTAAGACACAAAAAATTCTTCCTGGAGTTAATTGTTCCTTAGGTCAATAGCATTGTTTGGTTACAAGACACAGGCCAGTAGGAGACGTTTCTGAAGGGAGCACATTGACCATTTAATTACATGGCAGCCTTGGTGGAGTGGTGCTGGGTGTTTCCTTTCTGCATGCCACTTAGAGTTATTTCTCTCCTCCGAGCCAGAAGGGCGGTGAGACAGCAATTACTAAGAGCTTTTGGGTTTGCTGCGGTGTAATTACAGAGTCGGAAGGCAGGGGCTTGTGTTCGTGTGGTGCCAAGGGCTGGTCCTTTGGAACCTGCGGGGTCCTTCAGGGTTTCCTGGTGTAAGAAGAACTCTAGTGCTTTACAAGAGGAAGAAAAATCAGATCCCTCAGTCTTGCCTTGGCCAGCTGTTATTCTGAGAGAGTTTTCCATACCTCCGTTTGGCTTTGGAGCCAGGGCTTCAGCGAGGAGGAGCTGCCGTAGGATGGATGGAGCCTCCTCCAAAGGAGCAAGGGTGGTTGGGGGCTGCTCAGGTCCAGGAACGTGGGGTTTATCCCTGGTTATCCTTGAGTTTTAAGCTTGGGAAGTGACTGCTTCCTTACCATCACCAGGATAACAGCTGGTGAAATGGGATTGTGAACCATGCGGGCTTCTCCGACCAAAATCCCTGCGGAGCTGCAGAGCTCCGTCAGCCTTCGTGGGATGTCGGGTAATCGGCGAGGGCAGGCTGCTGCCAAGAAGATGCGTCATTGTTTCTTGTAATCTCGGTTGCAGTGTTTCCCAGTTACCCAAGGGAGTCGAAAGCCCAGTTTAAATTGCTCATAGCCAGGTTTTTTTTTTTTTCCCCAATGTCCAGTTTTTAAGTAATCCCGCTGTGACAAGGGACATGCTGTGCTTCATGGCAGAAGTTCCCAAAAGTGACCTGAGATGCTGCCTGCCTGCATTTCTGGCAGTGCCCTCTAAGACACCTCAAAAGAATATATTGTTATATTGTTTTCAACTACTTGTGTCTTAATTTTTTTTTATTTCTTAAAATTTTATCTCTTCCAACTGGCTCAAAGCTGTCCATAATGACTAGTGATCTCTGCAGATGTCACTGTGTCTCTGCTGTAGGATGCAGAAGCAGCGCTCCGAGGAAGAAAACCCCTTTTAATATTGCCTCATCCCGAATTAGGTTCTGGCAGGAGTGAACACTCGGGTCCTGTACAGCCTGGCTCCTAAAAAAAAAAAACAAAACACCTAGTGCTCATGTACTAGTTGCACAGTACTTCATGCACATTTAATAGCAGTGATGGTATAAAACATAACTCTTATTGGACTTGCTAATTTATTGGCACCAACTATAATGAGATAAAATGTACATAAATATGGATTAAACTCTTTATCACTCTATTAGTCGGGATGGTGGTAGCAAGGTTCATTAAAGGGAGTTACTCATTTTCAGTAACTTGCAGTAATGTACTTTTTTTTTGAGAAATATAGTTCAAATATTCATAAACCTGTGGAGCGTGCCATTTATTAACTCCCGCTCCTTTCTGCTCTCCCGATGGGTACTTAATGGTCCTGACTTTCTTTTGAAGTTCCCACTGTTTGAAAAAAAAGCTTTTTTGCAAGATTCAGGGTCCTTCCTGCCCTGACCCAGAGATACAAAATGATGCTGTCCTAGAAATGAGAAAGGGAAGCAGCTCACAGGTCAGCTGAGAAATGGGGAGATGCCGATACTGAGATGAAAGGAGTGGTTTTAACTCCGTTGGGTCTGGTCCTGAGGTTGGTGAGAACTGCACCAGCCTCGCAGCTTGAGCAGGGCTCAGAGGAGGGGGCTCTGGATCAATCCTCCCTCTCGATTAATTGAATCCACCAAGGTGGGATGTGTGGGTGGCTGATGGAGGACTGGGACATGGCTTGACTTGCATGTCTGCAGTGTTGGGGGAGCTGCGAAGGGGCTCGACTGCCATCGTCCCCCTCTGACACACACACCAGAGAGGCAGAAAACTGAGTTTTCTCCTTGGTTTCAGATAGGAGGGTGGGGAGCATTGTCAGAATTATTTAAGGGATTAATAACTGAGAGTTGGTGGTTTGTGTTTCTCCGCTGAGAATTCCCCTCCCTCCATCGTCTCTAACTTCACGTAGAAGTCGGTGTTCCCGCAGCAGTATTTTAAAGGGTGCCTTTTTAACAGAGTTTGGGCGTATAAAGGGGAGAAGGATTTCTATGAAATAATATAGGTAGGTGAAAATTGCAAGTCTTTCAGATGGACGGCTGCGTTTTGGTGCTATGACGAAACAAGCCGAACACCTGCAGCCGACCCACTGGTGGTGGGAGCCGCTCTGCTTCTCCCATTCTTGCTTTTCTGGTTGTTTTTTTTTTATTTTTCCTGACCTCTCGTAGCCAAGAACAAACTTAAAGGGGCATATTTTTCTACATGCATCACCGAGTGCATGAAGTGATAGGGGCTGGGAGTGGAGAGGAGCATTGGGCAGCGCTGCAGGGAGCTGAACGCAGCATCCCATCCGCGGCATCCCATCCGCGGCATCCCATCTGCAGCTCTGCAGTGCTGGGGCCGGTGGCTCTGCCTCGCCTCCTCTTTATTTACAGATTCCCCAGAGGACCGGGCAGCCAGACAGCCCTTCCTGTGTTGTGTTCCTCGGTGCCAGTTACTCGGATGGCTGCTGCACGGTGCTTGGATGTGTGTCAAGAAAGGGATCCTATTGTAGCTGAAAACGTTTCCAATTGCTGTATAACTCACACGGTGCGTGTGCAGTGGGTGGGGTGGGAAGCAAGAAGAATTCTCCAAAAGAAGGGCACATGAATATTTTTTTTTCATTGCCAAGAGAGCAGTGGAGTAAAAAGACTTGTCTGTGATAGCATGCAAGAAACCAGGAACCCGCTTAACCCCTTGCCTGCTGGCGCTTGCCGTGATGTTGTCTCCACCGAAGAAGGAGCCACGGGTGCACCCTGAGCCCACGCCGTCCCTTGCTTCCCCCTCCAGCAGCACAGCTCCTCCAGGGTAGCTTCCGCAGGGCGATATTTTGCTTTATGGACCACGGCTGCACTTTTCAGAAGCGACCGAAGCGCTTTGCCAACAAGCTGAAAATTCACGTGCAACTTTGCTGCTGCCCATCGGGTTTTGCCCAGAGCCCCTGGGTGCTGCAGGTCCTTGCAGGAGGGAGAAACCCCAGCTCCGGGAAGCGTATGAGAGCATGGGGAAGGCCGCCCTGCCCTTGCAGCTCACAGCATGCCTGTGCAGGGACCTCACCGCCTGCAGCTGGTGATTAACCCCCCTGTTGCTCACGGGAGCTGTGCGTGATGTTTGGTCCCTTCTGTGCAGGCTGGTGCGTCGCTCAGCGGGCGTTAGGTCAGCGGGTGTTTGGCCAAGTGTTTTAATGGCCTTGCTGGAATTGTACTGGAGACTTGAATATTGGGGTTAGTGCTGCAAATGGCAAAAGCAGACTGGAATGGTGTGGGTTTGGTTTATTTCCACCCTCCTTTGCCAGCTTGAGGGTTTATTTGGGCTCAGGGGCTGCTTGTCTTGTGCTCCATGTGTACCCAGCTCTATTGGCCATGACCCTCCTGGGTGATGCTGTCGGATGCAGGGTGATGCGGGGACCCTCCTCCACTCCTCCTGCTCCCAGGATATCGACTGCGGTTTGTGGGGAGCTGCGTTAGCAGGTGCGGTGTGTCCAGCAGATGTTTTCAGCCGGAGCGCTGTAAGTATTTACAGGAAACCCTGCCGCTGAACTTCCCTAAAGCACGGGGCCGATGAATTACAGATTGCTGCGGCCAGTCAGGCGTGTACCAGACGGTGCTTTCTGCTGCGTGGCACCGAACGGGGCGCAGGGCTGGTACCGGTGCCGTGTTTGCCCTGAGGGATGTGGTAGGTGCTGCCACACCTCTAGTAATAAACATTTTTAGGTTCCAAGTCCTGGAAACTTCTCCCTGCTCTGCTGTGGATGTTGCTCTGAAATATCTGGCAGACTGTGCATCTTCCTCGCTGCCTGTCCCAGTTAACATCGAAAGGGCCACACTGGTGTATGTGGTGGTCTTAGGGCTGGTGAGATGTTGTGTGGCTAGAAACAGCCCTGTTCAGCCAAGGTCTCTGGTTATCGGGGCTGCGTTCCCTGCCAAGAAGCGCTTTGTACCATCAGACCCGCTGCTGCGGTTCCTTGGCCCAGAGCGATGTTGGGCGTGGGGTCGGCTGGGCACCCACCTCGAGCCGTTCCCAGGGAGATGCTCGGCTCCTTGCCCAGGACTTTGTGCATCGCTGGGCGGGTGAGGACCAGCACGACCGAACACCGCAGTGGGAGGTACTGCTGGCAAAGCTGCTCTGGTTTTTGGCAGCAGGAGGAGAGGTGCTGTGAGGTCTTTGGCACGTGGGATTGTGGGGCTTGCACCGTCCGTGGGCTCAGGAGCCCGGTGTGTGACCAGGGGGGATGGAAATGTGGTGGATGTCCCAGCAGCTGGCTCCGGGCTGGAGCGGGAGGAGAGGGGCTTCCCCCCGCACAGCCCCGGCGGTGCCGATCGCTCCGTGATTCACCACGGCAGAACCTTCTAGCTGTGCCATGGCAAATTCCCTCTTTTCCCCTTCCTCTCTTCCCTACTTAAAATCTGGACTGTTTATAGATGTCCAGCTTCTCGGTGGAACCGAAAGAGCCAGAAATGTTCATTCTGGGAAGCTTTGCTTTTTTTTCCTTTTTTTTTTCTTCTTGGCTGCTTTCCTCAGTGTTTTTTCCGAGGGGTCACGTTAAGGGGTATTATGTTTCAGATCAAACAAGTATGAGCAGGATCTTTCGTAACTCCCATAGTCTGGATGGGTGAATTCTGCTGTTGGGCCTTAAATAGCGATTGAAGTGTTTTAACATGCAAGGAATCCAAAGTATTGATCAGGGCATGGATAAATGCATATCCTTAATGTGTATGAAATTGATTTTCCTTTACCTTCTTGATTTGTCTGAGCTCTCCTTGCGGTAATTTTAGACAAGATCAGGGGGGAAAAGGATTTTTTTTTTTTTTTTTCTTGAAAAACCTGTGAGTGGTTAAACATTTACCAGTCTGTCTCCAAAAAGGGGAGGGGGAGAGGAAGCCAGGCTCTTTTGGGTGACCCAACAGGTTTTGCCTGTTTGAAAAATGCCTGTTTCAGTTGAACCCCTCAAGATGTTTTTCCTTTTCATTGGGCACTTGAGACTTAATGATACAGTGAGCATCATTGTGACTGAAAGATGTCAACAGGCAAAGTCAGTCTTTGTGTGTCTTGGTGCTCAGTTAGTGCAGCTGCTATCGCTTGAGCTGAACCCTTCAGTGTGTGTGTGCTTTGGGAAAGGAAGGAAATACATACCAGGTAATATCACTTAAGGGAGTCTTGGAATAAAAGAAATTTTTTTGATTTTTATAATGAGCTCTTCTATTTCGTCATTAAAATCTTCTGCAGATTTCTCGGTCTCTTGCAACAGCAATGTCTGATGATGAGACTGTCCCAAGGCCAAATGCTCTGGTTACAGATAATAATTAACATTTCTTGAAATGGATGAACGTGTGGCTGTAACTGTGGTTTAACAGATGGGCAAAAAGCGAAACTATCGGCCTGAAAACACTGGCACAGACCTGGTACTCAGGGTAATTCTGCACGGCATCTTCTCCATGAAACAGCCAAGAAAAATGAGGGGGAAAAGAAAAGCTTCTGCAGGACATTGGGGTGGAGGAGAGTTGGTACAGGTTAGCACATGGAAATATCGCACATGGATGCAACCATCCTGATGCCCAGAGGAGCCTGGGTGTCCTGTACCCCTTCCCCAGTGCATCCCAGAAGAGGGTGTGGGACTGGGATGCTCAGAGGGAGATGGGCTTTGGTCGGTGAGCCTGGGGACCTGCCGTGCTCCTGCTAGGTCGGTACTTTTGCATTTGAACAGTCGGTTGTTGGAGGAGAAATGTTAATATTTCACAGCAAATAAATATTGCATCAGAAACGTGGTGAAACCTCCACGTCTCAGCAGAGTGTGGTTTTGGCGAGGTTTGCTGTTTGCACCCCCATCTCTCGCCCAGTTTCGGTTTCTTCTGGGTCTCCTGTGTTTGGAGAGACTTCAGGCTGCTGGGGCTGTGACCGGCGGGTCCTGTCCCCCTGCAAGGACAGCTTTAGAAACCAGGGCTGCCCTTGCCTGGGGATGGTGGGAGGCTTCTTCATGGGGAAAGTTAAAGGGGAAGAACTACAAGCATCATCTCGGACTATTTTGTTCCACAGGCTGTCAGAATGGGCTGCTGCTTTGTTCTTGGAGGGCTTCCAGATAGGGGATTTTCCTTTTCTTTTTCCTTCAGAAATGAAATATCCCTTCACCAACTCCCTGTACATTTGGGATTCCTCCCGCTCACAGGTTGGGCACAGTGTTGGTGTGCACACACGTGCGGGATGGAGAAGCCTGGAAAACTTGGTGAGAAATATCCCAGAGCTGTGGGCGTTAGGTTGTCTGTCTGTCCGGGTGCAGCAGCCGCGGAGCTGGGCAGTGACAGGGGACCGGAGGGCTGGACCGCAGCTGCAGTGCTGGTGGGGAGCAATGTGCTTTGCATAGAGGTGAAGAAGCTTCTCTCGAAGCATCCCAGGTGAGGCTGAGAGGACCAAGACATCTGAAAACCATCTGTGAGGGTTGTGTGATTATCTTCAGTATCAATTTCCCTCTGGATAAGAGTGTTTCTCTTGGGGGAAGATACCTTTGTATTTTCCAGGTCTTGCAGCCCTTCCCTTGCCTGGCTCCAAACCTGGTGCAGGGGGGAGATGGTGGCAAGTGCGGCTGCGCAGCCCTGGACCGGACCTGCCGTGGGATGGCAAGGCTCGCTCGCCCTCAGTGCCTTGCTGCCAGAGTTAATGAGCCTCAGATGGTTCATTTGTGCTTTCAGTCTTAATGGTGTGCGTGTAAGTGAGACGTTCTCCTCTTTGACATCATTCTCTTCTTACTAATTATGTATTAAAGCGTCATCATGGCAGCAAGCAAGCAGCCTTAATGCACCCTGGGTAAAGCTAATGATGTGGACACACTGCACTTAGTGCCATTTGTCAGGGTTTCCTATTCCAGGCTTCTAGTTTGTAATTTTAGGAATTTTTGAGCCAGCGTGGACTTGGTAAATGTTTGCAGTTGTTCCTGCTAATGAGTAAGGCTTGTGTGGGAGAGGCTGATTTAGCTGTGGTGGAGATTTCTCCCTGGCTGACAGATGGTGGGGATTTCACAGCCTGTTACTTAAGTTTTGAAAAAGGTGGTTAATACTTCAGGGGAAGGAGAGATGTGCAAATGGGTTGGAAGTAACATGTAAATTGGCGTCAGGAGTTTGCATGTTCTGGGGCTTGAGCTGATGGTGTTTCCCATCCTGATCCCATGGCAAGGCTTCATCTTTTTGTGTTATTAGTGTTGATGCCAACTACTGATGAAACTCTCTGCAACTCCTGCCACGTGGGAGAGATTTCCAGCTCTCCACCTCTGCCATTTGTCACCTCCAAGGTCACCTTGACTTTGGACATCTCTGGAGCATCCATCTGACTTGCAGCACACAAAGGTTCCCAAAGCTGCGGTGTGATGCCCAGTTGCTCTGCCACAGGCTAAAGGCTCAGTATGAGGGATCAGTGAGGACAACTTACAGAATCTATGGATTCTGTGGTGTCTGAAGGGCTGGTGTAGATGCAGAGTTGGCCCAAGGAGCAGCGGTGTGTCCAGGCTCTGCAGAACAGTGGTAGTGGAGCAGTGACAGAGCAGGCAGTCCTGTGCCCTGACCTGCTGCTATCCCTGCTATCCCACCTCCTTTAAGAGTGATCTCGTTAGAGGCAGTTGAATTACTCCTGTGAGTAGGGAGAGAGTTGCACATATGAGGCTCTCGTACAGGAGTCTTCTTGGTTTTGTGCATCTAACTTATCTGGAGAGAACTGATGCAAAAGTGGAGTTTTGACAAAGGAAAGCTTTGTAGAGTTTTCTCAAGGTGAAAAAAAAGAGAAAAGACCTTTCTCCATGCTTTTGGTGTTGGTGCTATGAGCATGCACTGGGAATTAAATCAAATCTGGGAGGATTTTGGGTGCAAGCGCTGGGTGTGATATAGGGGGTGTTCCTGTGCCACCCTGGTCTTCTCTGGGCACATCCCAAAGACAAAGCAACTGGAGATTGTGCCAAAGGGTTAACATGAAAGAAGTGCTTGGAGAGCTGGGGTGCGAGAGAGCGGGCTCCGGAGCGTTGCTGGCTGCAGTCCCGGCCATGTACCTGAGCCTGATGGGGTGCAACAGCTCTCTGATGGGAAAGAGAAACTCTATCTTCCAAACCAGTGGACTGGAAAGATTATATTAAAAAAAATTTGAATATATTTCTTTCATGTGGAAATAGTGCTTTAGTCGCTGTACACAGAGATTTATCAAAAGGACCTCTGTGCTCCAGCAGCAGAGCTGCGATCACAGTTCACTGCAGACGTGAATTGAACTGGCGGAGTCCCACTTCGGGCAGATACGAATAATCGTTGTACAGCGTCAGCCTGGCTTGAACCCCACACCCCAGGCTGTCTTTGCAGAAGCTAGATTTGCACAGCAAATTAATTTTTCTTTAAAAATTAACTTTCTGGCTCCTGAAAATAACACGGCGAAGCTGGCTGCGAGGGCTCTGCATACGGGTGCACCGACGTGGGACACTGGAGAGTGGCAGCAGGTGGAATCCACCAGTTCCCCAGAGGCTGCTCCCGCGGCCGGGGAGGTGTTAGACATGCATCCACCAGCCTGTAGGTTTGTTTGGTTTTGTTTAATTTTTCAGCTGGGATGTTTCATCCCATTGCATTAGATGCTGGATGGGAAGCTCTTTTTAAGCGTTTTCAACTAATGCAAGAATTTGGGGTGTTCTGATTTTTGTAGACCTAGATGACAGCTCCTCTGCGGGAATCTGATTTTTGGGACCGAGTGTTCAATGAGATTAGACTTTTATGATGTCTGAGATCATGCACAGAGATTTATTATTCACTAGGAGAGTCTGTAGCAGAACCTTAAATTAGATGTATTGGTCAGGAAGAGAAAAAAAACCCAAACTATTGACCTTGATGGTATTTTTGAGGTAAAGAAGGAAGTTGGGTCAGGACCATTAGCCAGTATTTGATCTAAATACGATGTTTTATTTAAAAACATGCATGCATAGAAAAATCTCCAGTTGGGAAGTGGATAAACTTTTGGTTTAGGTCCAACCTGCAGGGAACCATGCGAAGGGCTCTTGCCCTGAGGCCTCACTTGACTCCGTTGTTTGCTCAGCTCGTTGCCTCCATCAGCCAAGTCCCAGCGTGTGCGCTGCCTCCCGCCCTCCCCCTCGCCTTTTTTCATAATATTGTTCTAATTACTGGAGTGTGAAGAATTGACTCTTAAAATGCCTCTTGGCAAATTCCATTTGTGCATTGATGAATTTTTACCCTTGCTTCAATCTCGCCATTAGTGCCGGCCGCGTTCAGCCCGTCCTCGGATCAAACTTCTCCTCCACCCTTCCTGGGCAAACTGGGACACACTGGTTATCACGTGGGTGGGAGATCATAAATGTCAACGGGAGATGGAAAAGGGAAGAAAACGAGGGATTTGGGGGAGGATAAAGGGTTAACGCTTGTCTGATGGGGTCCCGCTGGTGTTTTTTCACAGTGCTGTTACTCCTCATGAGCTGCCAGATGTAATTTTTGGGGGTGGCCTTTTGTCCTTGCGGACATCCCTGCCTGGGTGCGGCGGTGCAAGCGTTGAGGTGTACTGGGTAAACTGGGACATCGCTGTGGGCGCAAGGCTCTGAGAGCCAGAAGCTCAGACTAGGGAAGGGCTTGCAGGAGGGTTGTGGGGCTGAGGATTTCGGGGAGGTTGGGCTCTGAACCCCGCTTGGAACAAGGATGTTTGTGGTGGTACTCTGCCTGCTGTATCGTGTCTGTTCCTCTCTCATGATGGCTGTCCCTTGAGGAGGGGGCTTGCTGGACCTTCTGCTCCCTGGCTGGTGCATGGGCTCACAGCAGATGCTCGTGCCTGTGTGGTCATCTGTTGATGTTATGGAAAATTCAGGGTGTGTGCCTTAGGTGCTCTCAAAGTGGGGTATTTCTTTTTAAAAAGCAATGCTATAGAGTTGTTTCTAGAAGCCTTTTTTTAAGTGAGCAGGGAGAACTTGAATAACGCCTTGGGCTTTTTCTGCAGTTGCGAGGGACTAAAAGCTTGAAAAATAAAACTTGAAGCTCAGTTAGCAAGTAATTGCAAGGTTCCTGGGACTGAGGCTTTAAGAAAAATGCCAAAGAGGAGATTTTCTTTATAACGTTAGAGACTGGGCAGCTCTGGACCATCTCCTGATTCCAGAGCGCCTGCAGTGGGTCTGTGCAGCAGACTCGTGCTGTGAAATTACAGGTTCCTTCTGGCTGGGTTTCCTCGCCCCTGTTTTTGCAGCATGGGCACAGTGGGTCCTGGTGAGGGGAGCAGGGATGGGTTGGAGGGGTGGTTTTCCCCAGGGCTGTGTGTGGCTTGTGCTCCTCGCAGCAAAGGACCTGGGGACTGGGCTGGCCTGGAGCACTGCTGGTTTTGGCTACCATGAAGTCTCCTCCTTTCTCATAAAACCTCCCAGGAATCCTCCCTGCAGGACAGGCAATGGGCTGCAGAGGCATTTGGCTGGATCCCACTTGACTTTGTCAGAGGAACTGAACCAGCAGGGAAGCAAAATTCGTCCCAATGGCTCTGCACCGCCGCTGGTGTGGCTGCCAGACCCTGCATGGGACTGGGCCTGGTGGCCAGGCTGGGCTGGAGAGGACGGAGCTGTGGTGTAATGAGAGCCTGTCCTCTCTGCTCCTTGGCAGGGGACATAGCAGAGGAGTGCTCCAGCCCATCCGTGCTCTGCAGATGGGTTGGGGCTCCCCAGGGCTGTGGGCAGCTTCTCCCACCTCCCACAGCCCTTTGCTGGCACCTAGGAAGGGTTTAGCTGCCCCTTGCTGATGTGCCTCTCCTTGGCCAATGGCTCACAGCAGAGCAGTTACCCTTCAGAGCCTGACCCTTCCCTACCTTATCACCTGTTTTGTCAGCTAATTGGTTTTAATCCTGATAAGGGGAAAATTCAAAAAGCAAGAGAAGGTTAGGAAGACCTGCCCTGGATTAGACTGAGGAGAACCTGGCCAGGGACACTCCAGGGATGGATGGTTTGGGGCCAGGGATGCTCAGCTTTGGGCTGCTTCTTTTCACAGCAGCAGGGACCTTCAAAATTCTGGGCAAGGGCAGTGCCCAAAGCCCTGGCAGCAGGGAATCAGAGATGCCACCACTTGGGCTGGCCGGTGGAGAAAGCTTTCTGAAAGCCAGGGTTTGCTGTGCTGGTCCCGGGAGCTGTTGGGTTCTGGGAAGTCACCATCCCACACACCGTGATCCACAGCAGGCACTTGTGTTTGCTCGGGGTGTAAACCAGCCAAAAAACATGTAACTTCAGGCACTTTGCTCCTCCCAGATACTTCTCCAGCTCTGTCCTGCCACAGAAAGGCTTGTGAAGAGGTAGCGATCGATTAGAATTAGTCACAGTGAGTTCCTGCTCCTGTAAGCTGTCTGGAGGATGAGCACATCTTTAGATTTTTGTGGTTTTGCTCCGCTCTGTTTCTAGCTCCATTAAATCCATTTTTACCCTATTCTCTTCTGAAACATAAACGAGTAAATGCCGTAGCAAGGGCACGCTTAAGGAAAAATGAAGCATGACTCATAAATATGGGTGACCCAGCTGAAAGGAAGGTCAGGTAAGAGGCATTACCCAGTAGTGTTCATGAAGGGTATCGGTGTAATTTAGCATCCTGGTTTACCCACGTGTTTAATAAAGCCGGTGAGAAGGTCCATGGAGAGAGGGAAGAGATGCAAGCTATGTAGAGGGAAACTTTCCTTTCCTGTGTGTTTGCGTTTTGGGCAATACAGCAGGTGAAGTGGAAAAGGGATTTTGATACCAATTATTATCTGTGGTGCACTTAGTATTTTGGAAAAAAAAAAAAAATTCCCTGCTTTGGGGGGGAAAGTAAGGAGCTAAACACGGCTCTTTGCAGCGTGACCCTGGTGGTGCTTCTGTTTGGAGAAGGCAGGGCTGTTTGCTTTTCTGCTCTTTGGCATGTGCTGAGCAAACCCGCACTGAAATGTTTGCAAAGCGCAGAAAGGTTTGTCACCTCGTGCAGTTTGCAGCCTGACCTGACATTTGGGGTTCAGGTGCTGAGGCTGGGTGCAGAAAGCTGCTGCCCCATCGCCCAGCCCTGGGCTGGTGGTTTGTGCTCGAGGCACGTGCGTGAAGAAGGAAATATCCAGGGTTCCTTAAGAAAACAGAAATCTCTCAAGTTCATGTCTCAGTACCTCCTCCGTGGGGCTGGGCAGGAGTTTCCCGGGGGGGTGTTGGGTGTGATGGTGCTTTCCAAGGCTTTGCTGCGGCTGCATCGCCACCAGCCCCAGCACGTTGCTGCCTGTCGCTGCGGCTCTGCTCTGCCCGTTCCCTGCCTGAAGCTCTCCAGGTATTCACCCAAGTGTGGAAACACGTGCGAGTCATGGCAGGAAGAAACGACAGATAGAGAAATCCCTCTTTGTGGCAGGAATCAAGTGGATGGGGATTTATCTTGGTGATTAACCGGGCTCTTCTCGTTTTGCTTTTCCTGCCATGAAATTCAGTCCCTGAACTTCGGAGAACTGCTCTCCAGGTCTGCACCGTCTGGGGGAGGCGCAATCATAAAACCATTTAAATTCTCCTTTGTATTTTGGAAGGACAGTGGTAATTCCCTGGTGCTGAGGCTTATTTTGCTTCGTTAATACCTGGGTTTGAACAGTTTCCTTTCTTCCTTTCCATGCTCGGGGCTGTGCTTTCGGAAAGCTCTCTTCTCGAGGAGCTTTAGTGTCTGCACGCACCACGTGAAGTCGACAGGGGCTGAGCTTCAAAGTGAAGCGTGCGAATAAATATTATCTTGACTTGAGGCTACTATTTATTCTTTTTCCTCCGAAACAAAACAAATTCATACATGCCTTCTCAAGACCTGGAATTAATCGTTCTCTTTTTTTTTTTTATCACCGTGGTGATGGCAGCACTATAGTATTTACTCTGCTTTGCTCAGATAATGACCTTATCTGCCTCTCTCAAGTGCATGGAGTTTACTGGTTTGCAGGCACTTCTGAATATTGGGGGGAAAATACCATAGCCAGGGTCAAAATCCTCTGTTCTTGCTTGTGTGGCTTCCACGGGCCACCAAGGGGCCAGACCCCAGCGTGACGGGAGAGCCCAGGAAGATGCTCTGAACCTGAACCATGGAGGATCAGGAGGGTGTTTGCTTCAGGGTTCAGGAGCTGAACACGGGTTGTGCCAGGGCTGAGAAGTTTGTGGTGGGATTTGCTCCCTGGAAGCACCTGCAACAGGCAAGTCCTTTTGTCCCTGGTGTCTGAAACAAACCAGTAAATTTGGGTCCAGACAGCCCATCTCTGTAGGGCTCGACTTGCAGAAGGTGTTGAGTGCTTGTCCTCTGAAAGTCAGCGTGGTCAATGCTGCCTGAAGCCGGACGACCAAATCCACCGGGTCTTTGGATGGTTTCTAGCCGCCTTGTGCAGGTGAGAGCTGGGGCATCGCTGTGGTGTTGCTGTCCCAGATGCCTCGTGCTGTCTGGTTCCACTCGCCTCCGCAGCTCCGTGCCGGGAAAGCCTTCATGCATAGAAAATAATAAAATAAAATTATGCCATCAAATGTTTTATGTATGAGGAGGCACGGGCTGTCAATAATCCTCTATGTTTTTTAAATGCGAACTCTCTCTGCGTTTCTCCTAGCGGCTGATGACACCAATTAATTTTATTGTTTGGAAATAATCTTCCGTGGTGTGTGATTTGCACAGCCCTTGCCTTATGCTTTCTAATGATTTCTCTATTAATTTCACTGCTGCCAATAAACTGAAGATGCCTTTCAAGTGGAAAGGGAAACATGACCTAGTACCACGGATAAAATATTAGCAAGAGCAAATTAAATCCCGGTTAGCGGTGTTAGGACCCCAGCTGCTAAAGACAGAAGAGCTGCTGGAGCGCAGCAGTGAGCTGCACGTGCTGTGTATGGATGCACAACTCTTCAAACAGCTTTAAAGTTAACATAGAATCAGTGTTTTTGTCCCCTCCTGCTCCAGCCGGCTATTCCCTGGTCAAAAAAGAGTTGACCCTGATAAATGAAATTTGTCTGCCTCCCTGTGTGCTGGGAACGCTGGGGCTGGGCTCACCGTGCTGGAGCAGTGGTCCTGCTTTGCTTTCGTTCCTACTTTTTGCTCCGAAGATGATCTGATGAGAGCTCCTCTGCCACGTTGCCTTTGCCACAGCGATGGTATTTTGTGTTGAATGGTAACCTGCGAGGCATTTCAGTAATTTCTTTTTTTCCCACCCCCACATTTTTAATGGCGAAAAGACACACATCAGTTTTTCACAGAACTGGAACCTGACTGTGTAGGCAGGATGAAAGTAATACCATGAACTATATATAAAGATAGTTGTTGGAAGTGATGGGCTGATACAGGCGCGGTGTCTGTGATGCTTCGGCAGGGATGCTCTTGCCCTCCCCCTGCCCGGCACGGTCCTTCCAGCCCCGCAGCCACAGCCAGCTGCCTCCGCTCTCACTTTTTCCGAGAAATGCCACTGCTGTGACTCGCTTACAGAGGATACCTTCGGCTCGTCCTGCTCTCTGGCAGCAGGCAGGAGCGCTGGTTAAATGCAAAGCGATGCCCAGGCTGCTTCATCCCCCCAGGAGCTGGCTTTGGCCGCCTTAGCGGTCTTTGAAACGGTGATAAAATGCTTATGGTCGGATCAAAGTCTGAGCGTGAGATTTCTGCTGGCCTTGGGTTTCTTTGCACTGGGCTCAGGATTATAGAGGGAAGTCAAGCCCTCCCGTGGGGTGAGTATGAGCACAGAGCTGTTACAGCCCTGACTTCACGGGAGAAGTTACCGAAACTTGGTGCTTGCTCTTTTCTGAGTCACTAACAAGCTGAAGCTTCAATTTTTTTTTTCCTTTTGCTTTTTTAAAAAAAGAAAAAAGAGCAAAACTGCTCAAAGAAATTGGTTGTCAGCAAAAGCAATAAGAAAAAAAGGAAAAACCACCCCAAAACCCCAGCGTCGGTGGTGCTGCCCAGTACTCTGGTTGCATCTCTGCTGCCAGAGCAAACCCTATGCAGGGGAGCAGGCTGGGGTATCTTGTCCCTCATTGTTGTTGCTGTGAAGGGAGCATGCCAGCTCTGGTTTGTAATTAATAGTTTTCCAGCCTGATTCTGCTGGGAAAACAAGGAGGACATTGAGAGCGGGTCCGTGCTGCTGCTGAGAGACTCTGAGGCTCGTGCCTGCTCCGAGTCACCTTTGTTTCTACACCTAAATCTGTGCCCCCCGCCCCGGCAGCCCTCCTCCAAATAAAAAATTCTTTAGAGACATGATAAGTAGTAAATGGTGGTGTAGTACTATGGTGACTTTTTTCCCCGTGATGCTTTCTTTTCTTTTCTCTCCCTTATGGACTCTAATCTTCCAGTATTATAAGAAGCGAGGAGTAATGGAGCTGTTGGCCTTTTGAAATATGTATGAACTTCTCGGGAAAGCCGGAGAAATGAGGAGCGACAAGACAGATAACAGATGTGAGATGGTCTCGCAACCATGTCATTTGACATGTGTGAGTTGTGTTTTTTTTTTTTTTCCTGGTGTCCTAACTCGTCATTCATAGGCAAAGCATAATGTTTCTGTTCTTTTTATGTATAGATTGTTATTACTATTATTTTTAAAAAGAAGACTGTATCTGGGGCACAGCTGTGGTTATATCACAGAAAGCTGATCGCGCAGTTCCTATCTCTGGCTTGCTGGGTTTTTGCTGCCGGCAAACAAAGATGTTTTCTGCCTCTTGTCGGGGTCAATGTGGATGGTGACTCAGTCAAACGGACTCTGTAGGATACAGTGATTTTTTTGTGACAGACCTGCACATATATATTTTTCTGTACATACGCATTGTTGTGATGGTCAGGTTTGGCTTCTGAGAGTCCAACGGCTCTGTCCCATCTCCTCCATCATCTTTGTCCCTCCAGCTGAACGCGGTGGAGCTTTTCCCGAGAAGAAGTGCAGATGCTCCGAGTTGCTTCCACTTGCACCGATGAATGACTTTGTGTTGTTCCCAAATACTGGCGTAAACAGCGGAGGTGCACGGGAGTGAGCTCTGCTGTGCAGGTAATTCTGGAGGCATCGGGGGAGATGCATGGATCAGCTGTGCCAGGATCCGTCCCTGCACAGACCACCTTGTGCACTCAGAACAGAGCAAAGCATCTTTCTTGCTGTCATAACAGTGCTTGGGTGTTCTCATCTTTCTTATTTATTCATTTATATATTTTTCCTCCCAAGCCAACTGTTAAATGGAAATGCGCCTAATTGTGGCTGAAACGCAGCTGATCCTTTTGTCTGAAAAGTGAATTTTTTTTTAGAAGATTCATTTCATTGTTTGCAGTGTGCTTTTTCGTCATTTAAAAACAAACTTATATTTCATCTATGGTTAGGTTTTTTTCTGAGAGCTGATCCACCCAGCTCTGGAACTGTATGGAGAGGAACAGTGAGAGCAAACCCTGCTCGGGTTGCCCTCTCCTTCCCTCCCACTGTTCAGCCGTCGCATCCCCCCAGAGCTGAATAATTCAGGCGATGCTCCCAGCGCGGCGAGGATACCCCTCGCAGCCAGCGCATCCGCTCGGGTGAAGGTCACATCAACGGGGTGACACCTCCTTTTTAACAGCCCTTTGGTTTCACAGCGTGTTGTCACCCTGTGCGAGCAAAGATCCCTGGGGAAGGGAAGAGTTACACCCCAGGGGATGAATTTCTTGCTCCATACGCCCGTCTCCATGCAAGTGTTTGCAGGATTAGGTCTTCTGGTGGTGTGGGTGCACGTTGGGAATGCAATGGATGTACCAACCCCTGGTGCTGGAAGTAACCTGAATAGACAGGCGGGTGTTTCTAGGGCTTGGTCACCGTGAGGGATGCTAATGGAGCGATGCTGGTGGCAGAGACAACTGGGTAGAATCATGCTGTGATGTCTGTGGGGGTTGAAAGAGCTCATCTGCCTGTCTCATGGAGCATCCCAGCTCCTCTAGAAGAGCTAAACCCGATTCCCTGCAAGATGCCCATCAGCGTGGCACATCTAACATAACTTTAATTTGTCACCATAATATGCATCAAGTGCATTGATTTTATTTTTGCTGGGGAAGGGAAGCTAGCGAGGGCTGGAGCCTGGGAAAGGAGGGAATTGGGCAGGGATGGAGTAGGGTTTGCTTTCAGGGAAGGCTCCTCACCCGGAGTGTAACGATGGACAACGTTCCCTGGTGCTGTGCAACGCGGCTGCCGCTCGCTTGCACAGTGATTGTGTCTATAATGGGAGCAGGGTTGGCTCTCAAGCATGTGTTTGATTTACTTGGGTTCGTCGGGCTCTGGGCCATAGAAAACACGGTGGTAATTGGCCTTCAACCACCTTGGCTGGGCAGGAGATCGATACAGCTCGATACGGGGGTTCGTTTGTGCTTTTTCCAGAAAGACATGGGGAGAAAAGATGCCATTTAAAGAAAATTACTGCATTGCCTATCAACTGAAAACAAAAGTCTTTTGTCCTGTCAATCATCTGGAGGCTTTATCTTGTCAATCACAGGGAAAATGTCTCCTCTTCATTTCTGCCAGACTTTGTATAGACCTGGTTACTGCTTCACTCAGACAAACAAGCGTTGGGGGTGGTAGCTTTTTAATTAAAAAAAAGGAAATAATAATAATAGTATTTTATCAGTATTTAAACTTGATAGAAAGTAGTAATGCAAATTAGTTTGCGTCCCATAGCTGAACCTAGGTGATACATCAGACTATCAAATAGCACCCCGGGGAGAAGTGTCCTCACTTTCTCCTCCCCTGTGTGCACACGTGGGTGTATTATATTCAATTGCTTGTGCTGGCGTGTTATGTACATTCTATGAAACGAATATACATATCTTGTACTCTGCTAGATGAGGTGCGATAAGGTTTGTGCATGTTAAATGACCTGGCTTCGTTAGCAGCTGCTCCATCGCTCTGATTTCCCGCTGCTGCTTCTCCAGCTCCCCACACCAGCACCACCCCTGGAAAACTGGGGTGCGGCTGGGATGCAGGGACTACACCTATTGCTCTCTTTCCCAAATACTGGGAGCCTGGGCGCGGAGGCAGTACGAGCAGTGAGCCTGGAGTCGCACTGCTTGCAGGATGCTCTGTGCTGATGCTTGGAACTGAAGTGTGGCATAAAATGCACTCGTGATAATGAATTCATTGCAGGTCCTGGCCACGGCTCTGTTTCTGCAGCGTGCGGACGATGCTCCGCAGTGGGACTGTTTCCCGTGGGGCCGTTACGTGGAGCATTTTGCTGCCCTGCCCTGGCTGCTGCTCTGGTGATGCCAGGGCACTGCCAGGCTCTGCCGACAGCGCTGGCTCGGGCAGACCCAGGGGCTGGCTCTCCAGCCTGTGCTGGGCTCAGGAAGGAGGGAGGAGGCTGTGGTTTTATCCCTGGAGAAAACCGCAATAACTCTGCGTGTACCAGGGAGTTTGCAGCATCCGGATGAAGGGGCTTTTGTCGCTTCACAGCAAACTCTGGAGCAAGATTCGCCGTAACCCTGTTTGTAGGCTGGACGTTGTGGCGCATTTGGAATCATTTGTGGCTTTTGTTTTGTTCGTGAAAGAAATTGTCCTTTCCCTTTCCACTTCCTTTCCATTTCACAAGGCGGTTTTCCTCCCCGTGCTGCTCTGCAGATGTGCTTTGGACAGGACACAAGCAAGCATTACTGCCAGAAGTCCAGGAGTCCGTCTGTCCGTGCGTCGGTCAACAGAGGGTTGAATGCACAGCGCTGGGGTCACCCTGAGCGGTAGGAGCCAGGCACCACCAACCTCCCATGCATTGGGACCAGTAATGCTGGTGCACTGCTGCTTTTCCTCCTGCCAGGGGATGTTGTTCACCTGCTCGACCTGGAGGCTGTGTTCAGCTCCGGTCATCTCGTGTCAGCAGCACCGCTGGAGCTGCTGACCCCCGGTGCTCCGGAGCGATGCTGGGTCCCCGATTCCCACCGGCCTGGCCCCAGGCTGCAGCCAAGGTCCCCTCTGCTCATGCCAAGAGCTCTACAAAGTCATTGGGGCTCGATGCTTTAAAACCTTTGGATTGGGCCATGCTCCCACAGCCTCGCCAGCGCTTGGGATGTTATTTTCCAGCTGCCGCGTGGCCGGGCTGTGTGTCGGTGCCCGCTGTGGGCTGTTGGCCATCCGTTGGCTTCCTGGCCAGGCTCCCTGGGCAAAGGGATTTTCCTGTAAACAGCTCTCTCCTGGGGCACGGCGCGGTGTCAGGAACTGGTATCATTGTTCTCAACAGCTGCATGTTTCCCTTTGAAGCAGCTAAATATATAAAGCTGTTAGATATAGAAAGCAGCCATATAAAGTTTTCATTTCTCTCCTGGCCCTTCTTTGAGCAGGATGCCTAAATATTGCTCTTACTCCGTGCCAGGGCTTTTATGGTGTGGTTACGTGACTCAGGTGGCTTTGGTGATGGTCCTTTGCCAAGCCAAGGTGCAATACTTGGCAGATAGGGACATCTCTTTG
The DNA here is from genome assembly GCF_000699245.1 of Pterocles gutturalis. Taxonomy (NCBI): domain Eukaryota; kingdom Metazoa; phylum Chordata; class Aves; order Pterocliformes; family Pteroclidae; genus Pterocles; species Pterocles gutturalis. The sequence continues at coordinate 8,267 of NW_010112741.1, read as the reverse complement.
TAGCAGGGAAGTGTGAATCATCCCTGTTAAGCTTTTAGTTGCAAACTGTTTTCTTTTTCCATCTCCTAACATAATTTATGCTGCTCCAAGCTTGGATGCTGCAGTCAGGAGGGTGAGCACAGGGTGCCCCATCCCCATCGCCTGCGGAAGGAGATGACGGAGCTGCTGGGTCACACAGCCAGGGATGCAGCTCGCCCTTGGGGAACACAGCCTGCTGATGTTGCTCTGCATCCCGAGGTGATGCTCTTTCTCTGCTCCGTTTGCTTTCTCTGCCCGATGGCTGCTCTGCTGGGAGTCCTGGCTCTCCAGGGTTTTGCATCAGCTCTGTGTGTTTTTACCCCTCTTCTGGTGCTCAAAAGAAGTTCATTTCAGAGCATGGAGCAGTCCGGGCTGGCTCCGGGATGTGCAATGTCTCTGGAGCAGAGAGCAGGGACCAGTGCCCGTGATAACCCACCCCCTTTGCTGCATGTCTCTGTTTAAAGAAGCTTGGCTAGTTCTTAAAAATTTTCCTAATTCTTTCCACATCGGTGTTTTATAACTCCCAGGGCACCCACCCCCAGGGAGGTGAGTCAGGGCTGGGAGAGCTGGGGGGTGAGGACCCAGGGGGTGGTTTGGGGGGTCCATTGGGATCCTGCCCTGGCTCCATCCTCCCTACCGCTGTGGACACGGTGTGTCTGCCAGACGAGGACAGATGGGACCTGGCGTGTCCTTTTGCTTTTCTGAGTGCAGATCTGTCTTAGCCAGGCATTTCTTAATAGAAGACAAATATGAGTTGCTCTGATTTTTTTCTGTATCAGTCTTTTTTGTTTCTTTTCCTGCTAAACTGTAACCAAAGCTGGGTTACTGCTGGGACCAGTGATTAGCTTCACTCTTATTTCCCGAGTAACTCACCTCTGAAGCACGTGTGTGCCGGGAGGCTCCTAAGCCGCATAACAGGAGAATGGCCTCAGGGCTGAATTTGTGCTTCTGCTACACAAATTCCGATTGCTTTCATACATCAGGTGATTGCACCGGCCACACTTGGTATCTGGGGATGTTTGGATGCTCGGCAGCAGGGCTGGGGGAGATGTGCTGGCTCCTGACCCTGACCGGGCTGCAGCTCCCATCTCCTTTGCAAACATAAAAAAACCCCAAAACCTACCAAATTCCAAGTGCAAGACACCTCATCTGCGCGGGAGGTATCTGATCCCCACCACATGCCTCTGAAGCTGCGGGTTGAGCGAGTGTGTGAAGTCAGAGTGTGTGAAATCTCTGCTGGGTGCCACGTTCATTGGTAACTGTGCCACCTCGTTAGCTCATTCCAATATTATTTCTCTGTTTTCTTTGAGCGTAACAACGTCTGGCGGTTACTGAGCGATGGATTGCTGTCAGCGCAAGCCTTTACTGTTGGCTTTTACTCTTTTGTAATAATAAAAACGAGTTACTTTACATCCCTCGCCTTTCATCCTTGAGTATCCTCAAGCCTCGTAGGAGCAGTTGATCTCTGCGAAGGAAGCTTTGAGAAACACCTGAACTCCCTCGGGTTTGATGAACAAAGACTCTCTTCTCTCCCCACCGAGTGGAGACTTCAAAACAAGAAGAGCAGATGGCATCGAAAGCATCTCCCTCCTTGACAGCCAGGTTTGCTGCCAAGCTGATAAAACACAGCAGGTCATGCTTGATGGGTGCGTGGTCGTCCTGGATGATTTTCAGGTTTTCAAAACCCCCTCTCTTTCCCCATGTAAAAACTGGGACCTCAGTTGTACCCATCCCTGCCTCATCCCATGCCGAAGGCGATGCGGTCCCAGCGCTCACGATGCAGTGATGTTGGCGTTGTGTGGCATCTGTTGGAGGTTTTTGTTTCCTATGAAAGCACTTCTCACCCTTTCTTCTTTAATATGAGCTGGCAGAGGGTGTCAGCTCCGGTTCTCATCCCATGCCGAAGGCGATGCGGTCCCAGCGCTCACGATGCAGTGATGTTGGCGTTGTGTGGCATCTGTTGGAGGTTTTTGTTTCCTATGAAAGCACTTCTCACCCTTTCTTCTTGTTTAACATGAGCTGGCAGAGGGTGTCGCTCCGGTTCGAGCTGTTTCTCAAGTGTTTATTGAATTGTCGCAGTTCTTCCCGCGCATCTCCTGCCGACAGCTTCGCACCTTCCCGCTCAGGTGGAAAGGGCGCCCGATGTGAACTGTTGGGCAGGGACCCCCCGGAAAGGCGGCTTGATGCTTGTGGGGCTCCTGCCCAGCGAGCCGGGGCTGCCAGGGAAGGGGGGTTTGCAAAAGGTGTTTCTCGGATGATCGTGCTCCTGTTGATACGGAGGATGCAGCATGACGGGATGACTTATCCGCGGTCCGTCCATTCCTCTGCGCTTTACCTGGCGGGCTTTTTGGGTCAATGTGTTGAAAAAGGGGGTGTCCTTTGTGACATTTCCAGTGCTGCTGGTGTGTGACGTTAGTGTTGTGTGTTTCACGTCCCACTGTGGTGCCACCAGGTTTGTTTTTCTCCCCAGCTGGAGGGGTGGGGACAGTTCTGTTGCAAAGTGGCATTTGCCACTCGCAAATCCCAAATTTCGAGGCAAGGCATCACGCCCTTGATGAAGAGGATCTTCAAGCTTAGACTTGCACAACTGCAGCAATACAGAGCTTTCAGGGCAGAAACAAAACTGGGGGAAACAATTATCCTCCAGGAAATTATAGCTTGCAATTTGATAATTGACCCCATGATGGGCTTGTGAGCGATGGCTGCGTTACGGGTCCGTGGGGCTCTCTGCAGCTGCCTTTTCTTCCCATGTAAAATCCCTCCCAAGCATGGGGCTGGCACTCATCCCCTCCTGATTTCCAGGAGCCTCGCTGCCTGAAAGCACTTGGAGGTTCATTACCTGCATCAGAAGTTGCTGTGCAGCCCATCCTCCTCCAACAAGTGGTTACCTCCCGCAGAGCAGTCGCTAACGAGGAGAGGACCGCGCCTCTTCCATCACTTTGTTTGGAGGAGGAAGATAAAATAAACAAAAGACAGAAAATCAGCTCCTTGCTCAAATTTGTGGTCTTCTCTGCCTCATCACTCAGGTTTTGGTAATTATTTTAATCTGCTTTTGAGGTTTCCTGGCAGTATTAAGGATTTTTCAGTGACTGTCATTTTCTTTGTTATTTTCAGGCGGGTTGTTTCAGAACTCATTACTCTTGGCATTTATTTACCGAGGCTGGAAGGAGCTTGCAACAGGGGCACAAAATGGAAATTGATTTACGGTGACGGTGTGTGATCTAGAAAATGTCAAACTTTTTGCTCTCGGGTCTATAAATTAGTTTTGATTCCAAGGAGGTTTTATACTAGACTTATAAATCAGTTCCCAAGGAGCTGTGGGAAATTACAGTCAAGCAGCATCCCGGTATGGTGGTGTTGCTGGTGCTGCTGCCCCTCGTATGGATGCAGGGCTGGGCGGATGCTGATGGCAGGCAGTTTGCATGAGATGCAATCAGGGAAGGGACCTTCTTGCAGGGGGGAGAAGAACCAGCTGCTAAAATACAACTGTATCCTTAGTACGTCAGTTAAAAAATCAAGTAAATCCAAGCTTTTAGGAAGATAAGGGGCTGGAATGGCTTCTGATTGAAGGAAACAAGCCGCACACTGCGTTTTTTGGAGAATGTTGATGCCTGAGCACTTCCAAGCTAGCAGACCTGTATGAGGACTTGCCTCAGACTGTGAAACCACTGATGGTTTTGGAAATTTGGGGTTGTTTGGACTTGCAGTCTCAGCACTGCAAGCATTCACACGGTGTGAGCAGCTAATGCACGCGAGCGCTCCCGGGGCGGCTGATGTGCAAAAGTGCTGGAGGGAGGAGTGGAAGTGAGGAAATCCACCTTTCAGCTGGTTTCAGATGCTTTGATTTGACATGCTGTTGTGTTAGATGCAGAAAGCTCTACGGGCAAACATCGTGGTAGCTCCTCGCCGTGTTCTTGCTGGGTGCTATGGACCGTAAAGGGAGGGAGAAGTGGCTAACGGGGTGTACAGAAACATCATCTGCTCCGTCATCACCCTCTGGTGTGCTAGGTAGCCGAGCTGTGTGATTTTGGCAACCCTTAGCTATTCATAGAATCATTGGGGATTGGAAAAGACTGTAAGGATCATCAGGTCCAAATTCATCAGCTTGTTGGCTGTGCTGTGGCTGCGAGCGGGGCTGGGGAAGCAGCAGGAGTGATCCCAGGAGCGTGATGCTGCCCTTAGGGCTGGGGACACGGCAGCTCCCTGCTCCGCTGCCCAGATGCTGGGATTCAGCTTCTGGAAACGTAGACAAATGGATGCGTGTTCTGTGGATGCACGGGAGCACTTACCTGCCAGGCTCCTGCCTTGCACGCCGTACCAGATTGCTACTGGGATAAACTGAGTTCAAGCTCTGTCGACTGCAATATCATTTTTACATCTTGTCATTTCGAATTGCTGTTCCTGTCTTTAACTTTTGCTGCTCCACCGTCTGTCTCTCCCAGCTGAGGTGCTTTGACAGCTTCCCTCGCACACACCAGTGGTTTGTCACACGCTTGTGTGACTCTCTGCTTTTTCTTCCATTTTTGTGCCTTAATTGAAACATTAAAGGAGCTAATACAGACCGGTACAAAGGCTGCATCCCCCCTGAGCTTTCCATGGACCCCAGAATCTTTTCCTAGAACCCTCTCCTGTCCTCTGTCTCTTCCGTCTTCTAGATTAAGTGATTCCTTCTGCTTGGCTGAGAAAACCTCATTCAAGAGGAGGTCCATTAGCCCCGTGTTGATGGAGTTCCTGTGGAAATCCCTGGCTTTCCCACTGTGCTGGTTTGCTGTAATGAAGCTTGGACTGGGTGGGCTATGGGCTGTAGTGCTGCGATACGACCTTAATGGGAGCCGGTCTCATTTCTGCTCTCTGAGTTCACTGGAAAAAAATATTTTAAACTCAACACAAAACCTCATAGATGGTGACAGAGTGATTTCAGCTTGATTGGTTTTTCCATTTCCACCGTCATTAAAAGGCCAACAGCAGCGGAGAGCATCAGCCCCAGCCATTAGCAGAGCCCCTGTATGGTGATGGCAGTGCAGCATCCCGGAGGGGTGGTTATCTCCGACGGCAGCAGGTTGCCATCGGTGTCCCAGCCTCTGCTGTCCTGCTGCACGTCCCGCTCCACCGGTATTTGTACCCAGCCAGGAAGTCTGTGGGGTTATTAGTGCCAATATTTTTAGCTGGTCAGGAAGAAAGGCATTTTGTGGATGTGTGGGGGTGTTTGCTTTGCTTTGGGTTTATTTAGCATATGTTGGTGATTTTTTTTTTTTGTTTGTTTTTGATTAGGGAGATGTAAGCTTAGAGCAAACTTGAAGCAGATGGAGTTGGTGACACCACCCTTTGTTTTACTCCTGCTAGTGCAACGGGGAAATCCTGAAGAGGACGTTTTAGGCTTAAAAGCCCTGGTCTCCTGCCTTTTCCCATCCCTTCTGTCTTTCCTGACTGTCTGCTTTGTCCTCTCATTACACCTCCTTTGCTCGCTCGCTCCCCCCAGGTGCGATGCCTGCCTCCATCACGTGCCGCTGCAAGATGAAATCCCGAGAAGTTTACAGCTATTTCTGATGCTTGGGATCAGCAGTCAGACCGTCCTGGGCTTGCAGGGAGACATGTGGGGCTGATGCTGGTGCAGGACCAGAGCCCGCAGCTCTGGCTGAGTGCTGCCGGACTCCAGACCTGAGTCCGTGCCTTCAATCCACGCTGAGTTTTGTATTTTCTGTTGGTGCCTTCCAGCAGCTGCTGCTCTCCCCGTGCGTACCAGACCCTGCAGGACACCTCATCTGGGCTCTTCCATCCCCTTAGTGCTCCCACCTCTCCTGCAGCATCCCTGGGTGGCTCTTGCATGGGGGCTTGTTTGTGGATCTGTGCCAAAAGTTGGAACATTTACACCAGCAAGCCTGTGCCTCCAGCTCAGTCCCAGCGTGATGTGCTGGCCTTGCCTGTCCCTGCTTTGTCCCTTGGCTGGGTCCCCTGCCTTTAGTAGCCCTGACATCCCACTCTGTTTTCCTCCTGTTGTTCACACAAGCGTGCCAGGCAGGGCTCAGGTGTGCGCGGCTTTTTCCTGTGACCCATCTAAAGGGGCGATGGTTTGAGGTCTGGGCCAGTGACTGTCCCCTGGTGCCAGTGGGGGATGGTGGCAGGACCCCTCGTCCCCTGGCAGCGCAGAGCAGGGCGTGTGGCCGCCGCCGTGTTTTCCAGCCCGCCTGGGTCCCGGCCGGGCCGGTGCTGCCTCGCACCGAGCGGGAATTCGCTTTATCTCCCTGGCAGCAGATGAAAAGCCCTGGCCACAGGATGTGTTTGTGCACATTTTGCTGGGGAAAGCGAGGGGAGGGGCAGGCACAGAGGAGGGAGGGAGCTGAGTTAAGCTCTGGATCCTCAAGTTTATTTTCAACACTTTTTTTTTTTTTTTTTCCTCTCCAAAAGAGTTAAAATTGTTTTTATTTCCCCCTTTCTCCAGCAGTGCCCTTGGAGATTTATTCTGCCTTCTCCAACAGTAATCCGGTGGGAATGCTGGGATCAAGTAGCTGGCACGATGGCAAAGGCTGAATTGCCAAAAGCAAGTGCTCTTCAGCCACTGCAACCTGCTTCCCTCGTGGACCTGATGGTGTAATGAATTAACTCACTTGTGTTTTCCCAGTGGGAATCTGGACAAGGGCACAGGAGAAAATATCTCTAACAGACTGTGTCTCATCCTTGAGCTTTTCTTTCCCTTTTGCCTGGCGTGGGCGCGCAGAGCTGCCCGCTCCGATTCAGCCCGGCCGTGGGACCGCTCCCTGCAAAGCCCACGGTGCATTACACCGTCCTGCGAGTGCGGAATAGAATAAATATTGCTTAAAAATACAGCTATATATAACCCCATTTCCCCTTTGTACAGATCTGTACTGTACCATAGCTCAGTGCTTTCTACCTGCTGTTCAGGGCTCGTGCACATAAATACATTGGGTTTTTCTTGGCCGCTCCAGGCAGGGCTTGGCGTCCTCCCTGCCTCCAGCCTCCAGCATGGTGCGTGTGAAACGCAGCCTGGGCGCGAGCCTCCTGTTTTTCCCTTGGCCACGCCACTCAAGCATCGTTAGACCTCAGGTTTTCCGTTTGAAAAATGACACTGACGGTTTGCAGGGGTTTCACGAGGATTAATTAACGGCTGTAAAATATTTGGTGCTTGGAGTTGGTGGGAAGAGCGTGTGCTAAGGGTGCGTGGGACTGAGCGGGGTGCACGTAGGACCTCTTGCTGTGCAGGATGCTCCCAAAGCATTCTGGTTTGTTTCTGTACTGAAAGCAAAGCAACTCGCTGCTGTCCAGGCTGGAAGCAGGTTGCTTTTTATTTCTCTGCACCGACTTTGAGGGTTCTTTACAAAAGTGAGTTTGTTCTTATGGAGGAACACACCCAGTCCCTGGAACTTCTGTGCTGGGGCTTTTCTGCAGGTAAAAGCCCATCAGTGTGTGCCGCAGGCGTCTGGAAGAAGGGCTGGCAGACCCCAGGCTGCTGGCGTAGCAGAATTGATGGATGTTTTTTTACAGATTTCCCATTGCACTGACCAGTCAGTGTGTGCTGTTTGCTTTTTGTGCCCCATCTTACAGGCTGCCGGCGCCACGGCTGCAGCCCGAGCAGGGTCTCGACTCTGGGAGCCTGCCTGGGTACCTCGAGTTGAGCCTGACTGATTCTGAGATAGGTAAAATCTTCTCCGCTGTCCTTCTCGTTTAGATCTTATCGTCGGTGTTTAGTGCAGACGATCCGTTCCTGCAGTGCTGCTTCCATCCTGCCATCATTTTGTTTAGGCCAGTGTCCAAGAAGAGGCTATTTATTCCTCTGTTTAAATTTACAGTATAAACCATTGTGTCCTGAGCTGTTTATGAAGCAGAGAGGCACTTCCTCTTCTCATTTCTCATTTTTAATCAATGCTTTCTGCTTACTCACCAAGAGCTGAGCCGCAGAGGAATGATTTCTTTTTCTTTTATCCCTTATTAATTCAGCTGCCCTGGTGCAGGTACCAAAACTCACCTGATCGCACAGAAAAAGTGATGATTTCCCTGCACACCTGCCTTTGGAGGCGATCAGCTGCCCTGTTCCTGGGACAAAGTCCCATCAGATGGAGCAGCAAGGGTTGGGGTGGTTTGGTTCTGGCTCACACCCAGCTGTGAGCGGGGCTGGGACCTGCAGCCGCATTTTTCGCCTCCGGTTCACTTTGCTGGCAAGCAAAGCCCAGCGCTGTCCTGATGGCAGAAGGACAAGATTATCTTAAAATATAAGATAATATTAATTTTTATAT
>NW_010112740.1:0-818 GCF_000699245.1 Pterocles gutturalis | reverse complement strand
CGAGAAAGCCACCCCTGAGACAACCACCCCCGAGACAGCCGTCCCCACGCCAACCAACCCCAAGACAACTATGACGACTCCAACCGGCCACGATAGAACTGTTGCCCTGACAACCATCGCCAAAACAACCATCCCCACACCAACTGTCCCCACGCTAACCGTCACCGAGACAACCGTTGACGAGACAACCATCCCCACCCCAACTGTCACCGAGACAAAAATCCCCTCGCCAACCATCCCAACGCCAACTGTCACCAAGACAACCGTCGCCACGTCAACTATCGCCGAGACAACCGTCGCCACGTCTACCGTCCCTGAAACAACCGTCCCCACGCCAACTGTTATCAAGACAACAATCCCCTCGCCAATCGTTCCCATGCCAACTTTCGCCGAGAAAACGGTTGCCGAAACAACCATCGCCACATCTACTATCGTCGAGACAACCGTCCCCACGCCAACTGTCTCCACGCCAGCCATCATCAATACACCCTCGCGGAGCCCCCGGTCCCGACACCAAGCCTCCCCACACCACCCGTTGCCGAGAAAACTGTCCCCACGCCAACCGCCCCCGAGACAACGATGCTGTTATGAACCTGTCAAAAGTTTCAGGAGACAAAGTAAATTTTTCTTTTTATTAATAAAAAATATTCAAGTCCCTAAAGTTATGATAGTAATTTCAGTTGTATAAGGGAGGTCAATACTACTTTGACAAGTTGGCTGTCTGTTTCACCATCAGCTGTAATTATTCAGAGAATGTTGGTTCGGACAGTTAGTATCTCGCAGTAGGGGGGGGAAGGGAGTCACCTTGACAACTGTCC
>NW_010112739.1:42602-44464 GCF_000699245.1 Pterocles gutturalis | reverse complement strand
CAGCAGCACGGGCAGCCCCGCGCTGTTTCAGAGCCACCGGAAACTACTTTCCGACACTTTTTGGTTTCTCGCCTTTGCTGAACTGCTCGGCTGGGGCCAGGCTTCGAATAACATTGTGCTTTGGCCGAGGCAGGCTCGGCCCCCGAGGTGCTGTGGGAAGCAACGGGAGGGCAGCGCTGCAGCTGTGGAGGGAAGGGTGCTGCAACGGGTGCCGTTCATCTGGAGGAACCGGCATTGCGAGCCCATTTGTTTCTCTCCAGAATACCAGTCCATGCTCATGACTGAAATGCTAAACCCTGCGTTACTGGCTCTAGAGGGCCGGTGCACCATGGGGAGCACAGCTTTTGCTGTACAACAGTCACTCTGATGGTGGCTGAAGGCAGCACCACCGCACGGATGTTCTGCTCCAGCCCTGAACTGAGCAGGCATCGTGTCTAGCAGGTGGGGAGCGGTGAAAGGCCAGGAATGCAACCTCCTCAGTGATCTAGCTTCGAGTGTACTGTCCTCAACAATCCAGCTTTGAGCCAGCAAGAGTCCTCTGTGCCTGTGGATTGGAGAATAAATACTGATTTGTGCCAGTCAGTACCTGCCAGATATTTAGCTGGTGGCCGTTCAGCACTTACACCCCTTCTTTCTTATCTCTGAAGGCCGGGTACAATGTCAACCTTTCCCCAGACGGTCTTTCCCCCGCCTGATTACCAGGGGGGTTTCACAGCTTGCAGACAGCCCTGGGAGAGCCAGGCTGAATGTGAGGAAATGCTGGCAACACAAGGTGGGTGGGACAGGATGGGTCACTGGGGGGAGGCAGTGCCCTCGCTGCCTTCGGGGGTCTTCAGGCTTGGCAAGGTGAAAACATGGCTAACCTGCTCCAGTGCCAGCCGTGTCTGGCTTCAAGGGGGCAGCTGGGCTAGAAACCTTCATGAGTTCCTTCTAGTTAACTTATCAGTGCTGTGGCCACCCAGCAGCAACACATATGCCATGAGACTCTTGCCACTTACAACTACTCTCTTTGCCATCATACAAACAAATCTGACAAAAGTGGTTTTTTTGGTGTTGTGGTTGGGGTTAGGATTTTGTTGTCCTGCACACGTAAACTGAGATGTGGTGTTCCTTCATACTTGCTTCTCTGCTAAAAAGCCAAGTCACAAACTACTGCACGCTAGACCAAAACCTACCACACATTTCTAAGTTGTTTACAACTATTATTGAAGTCAACAGTTTCTTTCTCGGATTTCCACAAGTGGGAAGGATGCTGGACTGAGCCTGGAATAAGTGAGGCTCATGGCATGAGACAAGCCTCTTGCAGGCACTCTTTGTGTATGACTGAAAGCCATGGGTGAGCAGTTTGAATGCTGAGCTGTGAATAAAGAGTGACTGAGATCTCACTCAGGGAGGTCAACCACTCGTAGCAAACACTAAACTTAGCAGACTTTTAATATCTCATGGATTTTGACTTAGAGGAACCTTATTGAGCAAACTAGATAACCTGACGTAGAAAGGCTGCCTTCCTGAGCACAGTAGGCAAAGGTGGGGAGAAGAACTTGTACCCACATATTTGAAATATCTATAATAAACATGGACCAGTGCTCATCTCTGTGTTATTCTTACACCTGACTGACAGCTTCCTTTTGCATTTTAACTGGAAACTGGATTGAAGCAAACTGGGGAAAAAATAAACAAAATGGGGTGATTCTACAAGGCTTTTTAAAGCCTAGGTTACAACACAAATTCAAAAATGAGGCCAAAATAACAAATTGAAAACACACCCTCCCAAGAAAGAGAGACTTTTAGTTTGCTTTCTGTTTTCTCCTGTCATGCGCTCATGAATCACCTTGGCAGCCAGAGACACCTCGAACACAGGC
>NW_010112739.1:23618-42573 GCF_000699245.1 Pterocles gutturalis | reverse complement strand
TGCCATTTATAAGGCGAAAAAAAAAAAAAATCCAACACCTGCATTAAAAATTGAAAAAAAAAAATTCAACCCTTCCCACCTCAACCTGGAAACCTTCCCGAGCCCCTCACCCCCTCCAGTAACTGCCCCACAGCCGGCAGACGCAGCTCGGGAGGATAAAGGCCGCTGCGGTGGGCGGTTAGAGCTGTTACCTCAGCCTCCTCGCACAGGTGGGTGAGGGGCGGTGGGAACAGCCTTTGCTGGGCGGGTCCTGTGAGCACCGCCTCTGCGCCGCCTTACAGGGCCCGCCCGGCCCAAGCCCCTCCTCAGCGCCCTGGCCCGCTCTCAGCCTCATCTCCCCTTCCCTCTACAGCGCCATGCGGCTCTCTCCCTGCGCCTTGGTGCTCTTGGGGCTCCTGGGGGTCCTGTGCCATGGCGGCGCGTCAGGTGAGTGCGGCGCGGGGAAGGGGACGGGGAGGACACTGTGGGCCGTGGCCGCCATTAGGCGGCAGGAGGGTGTTTGGAGCTAGTGGAGTCTGGCTTGTAGCGGCGAGAGGGTGTTTTTGGAAGGGTCGGCGTCTAGGAGGAGGGAGGGGAAGGGGCTTGGTATGAGGAGGGGCCTGCACAGCCTTTTTTGGGGGTGTCCCTGGTGGTGGTGAGAGTTGAGCAGAAGTGACGATCAAAGGGAAGATGTAGCTGCCTGCGGAGCTAGAGAAGGGTTTATATATTCATGGTTATCTTGATGTGGGCAGGGAGAACCCGTTTCCTCTCCACTCCCCCTTCTTAAAGATTTTTTTTTTTTTTGCAGCTTAATTGCTATGAATGCCGTAATTTTAATTCTTGCATGTATCTGTTGGTGTGATTTTCACTATGCTGTTGTAGGGACATGGTACAGGCTGATGAGGCTGGTCTAGAGTTGTATTCCTTCTCAGGAAAGAAGGTGGCATTCACTACTTAAGAGTTTATGTGCAAAAGGAAACAAGGTTAATAGTGTTGGGTTGTTTTTTGTTTTTTTTTTTTTTTTTTTTTTTTTTTTTGGACCACGTACAGGTGGTTGTGGATCCCAGGACCCTGGAAATTGTGTGTTGAAAACCACCATACCTATAAAATTAAGGAGATGAACGAAACCCCCTAGAATTTGGAGCTTGGTTCCTAAAATTACTTGTTGGCCATGCTGATGTAATCTGACTTTATTTGGTAGGGACTTTTTCTGTAATTCCCATGTTCCTGCATGTGAACTAAAATAGGTGTCCAGTGGTAAATGTACTGTAATGAGTATAGCTTGTGAAGACTTAATAGCTGCTTACTTTTTTTCTGCTTAAGCTCTTATCTGTTCAAATAAAGGGGAAAAAAAGTCGATTTCCTTTCAGAGATAATTTAGAGATGAGTGAGCCCTTACGTTAGGGTTTATGTAATCTTCCTCTTATTATTATTTTCTTTATTTTAAAACTTGTCTCTAATGAAGCTTAATTGTCCAGAAGGAGAAAGATACTCTTGGGATACTTTGCAAGGCTGCAGGAGAGCCTTTGGAATCAGTCTCAGGTGTGGAAGACTTTTTTCCCCCCCAGTCTCATCACCAAGATTTTACTGGAGAGCCAAGTGTTCCCTGCTTCTTGCAGGCCCTAGAAGCTTAGGGTTGGCACCCGAAGGTAGCAAGTAGGTCTGAGAATGAAGGCTCAGTTTCTTACATTTTACTGTTTATATTAAAAGATGCTCACAAGCAATTTGTCTCACAGACTTGATTGAAAATAGGTCATGTTGAGTAATTTTTGTACAGTATGTAAAAAGGCAGAATGAATGTGAGACTAAGCTAACTGCTTTGCCTTGAAGGAGTCTGTTGCTGCATTTTCTTATGGAATTGAGGGTGGAAGGGGAAAGTGTTTTCCTCGTGAAAAGCTAGTAAGCTGTGTAATTTGTGTACCAAAGTCTAGGTGATCATTAGGCACTTCAAACAAGGACATTTGCTTAATGTTCACTTATTTAAATTTGTCTTGTGGTTATTCAGCCTTGGACGCTCAGGTTTGCAGGGATGGGCTCTGCTGTCTCCTAGTGCTAGAATATCCTGCTTCATTTTAAAAGTGCTGATAAGTAAAATCTGTACGTGATGACCTATATAACTTCTCTGAGGTTTTGATGAGCTGCAGCTCTTCAGACTTAGTATGTGTGAGAAAGTGTTTTTTATGTCACGTTTGTTACCTCCCCAGGGAGCTCTACCTTCGTGAAGCAGAAGTGCAGCTGGCCTTGTTTCCTACATCCAAAACAGGTTGTTTAGTGTTGGAAAAACTAAAGTGAGTTTATAGTGTAATTGGGATTGAGCAGTGCCCCTTTTCATAAACAGAGCTTATCTGTATGAATTTGGTTTGTGCTAGCTGTTTAGTCTGTGCAGAGACAATGTTTTAAAATAAGAGGTTCACACAAAGCTATTCAGCTGTCTGAATGTATTGGACAGCTGGTCACTTGCATCTTGAAGCGTTATTGCCCAGATGAGTGAGTGACATCTTAATCAACAGTGCCAGCAATGTGACTGAGGCCAGTTCTTGTGTGCTCTGGCTGATAATCAAAGTAGATTAGTAAAACTGTAAGCAGGTAAGACAGGTGGTACTTCCTTCACTTTTCAGACTGTGGAAGATCTCATGACATCTATACCTTGAACAGGATAGTCTTCTGTAATGGGAGTGGTGCAGTTTGTGACAAGCCACGTTCTGTGGCACTAGCTGCTTTAAGCATCAAACTGCTCTAAGCATGCATGCAATTAAAATGTAGACGCTTTCATAAATCTTCTTGCTTCTTTTGGGAGTGGGGTGGGGGATATCTTTATTTGGGGTTTCATTTGTGTGGGAAGACCTTGTAGTAGGACTCTGCTGTTCATCCATGTATGTATGGCCTTACAGGTTGGATATAACATGGCTGCTGGTTTTATTCTGTTAAGTAACTGTATGCTCATGCATTCCCTACTCAAACTAGTTCTCAATCTGAGCTTGCATTTCATCCATATTAAATGTCTTCATGTGACTACTTCTTGACATACTTCCTAAGCTGGAAGGTTCTTAACTCTTAAATCTTATGTAAAGTTGTTCTGCATATCTACTGCAAGCTGGTTGGTGTGGAGTAGAAATGCATTTTCTGTGGTTGTGGAGAACCTCTTTGCCTGAGGCAAACACACTGTTTGAGCTCTGCTCTGTAGGTAAAGACTGTTCCTGCATGGGCAGCAGTGGCATTTCTTCAGTTATGTTTCTTAATGGAAATTGGACTGCTAGGTGTCATCAAGACCCTTGTATGGTTAGCTCTTTATTGGTGATGGGGAGTGACACTTGACTGTTGGAGCCGGAAATGTGGTTTACTTAAAGCATCAGATGAACTGAGAGCTTGGCACTCAATCAGCAGAGTGGAAATGGTTTAAGTTGGCTGTTGCTCATTGGGGGGAAAAAATGCTCATTGCATGTCACAGGGAAGGGATAGTAAATGCTGATCCTCCATAGAGCTGACTACTTTGTTTCTTTTCTTTGTTACAAGGACTTTTAATCTCAGCTCTGAGAGGTTCAATTCCTTTGCTGTCTTTATTGGTTGTGCCCTTCATGTGGGAAAAAGATACAATGTGGAGTGATAGAGTGGACTGTTGTTAATCTCTGCTCATCAGTTCTCTTTCATGTGCTAAAATATCTGTGCTCCTGTTCTAGTATTGGCAATACTAGTATACCAAGTAAGACATGCTCCGTACTCCATCTTTGCTCTGCTCTTGCTCGGATTCAATAATGATGACTTCCTTTAAGTATATTTTCAGTTGATAATCTCAGTAATAGTGAGGGTTCCTTTTTTGTATCTAACCCAAAACTACTCTGACATGCAGTGACCATCATACTTATCTCTACAAGGAAAGGAAGAGAGGGGATAGCTTGGCACCTTACAAGGTGTTTCTGGATCTCCACTGCTTAAAACAAGTGAAGCAATAAAAGCTGGGATGCCTGGATTTTGTTCCTGGCTCTGTTTCTGACTGGCTGGGTCAACTGCCTCACTTCTGTGGTGGTGTTGTCTTTGCTGCATGTGCTGTTAAACCTGCAGTCCTGTTTGGTGTGCTACCTTCAGTGAGATCAAGCTTGCCCAAAGAAGCAGCTTGCATGCTGTGGCTAGTACTATGTATTCAGGGAGGTTTTAGTGTCTGTCCTTCAAAGCCTCTTTGACAACACTGAACTCTGTATGGCTCAGGTAGTCTCATGCCTGTCTGAGAACTTGCAATAGCAATGGGCCTCATGAATTGAGTTGGTTCATTTGCCTTGCTCTCAATGTTCCCTTTCTGCCTCAGAGCCCCACCGGTGACTTGTTCAAATGACAGAAAAAGAGAAGGCTGGAAAGGTGCTGTAGTCTGTGGCTGTGTAGCAATTGCCCTTCCAGCAAACTTCTTGGAAGGTTCTGCTGTTCTGCAGTGCTTGTGAGCTCTCCTTTTAGTCATCTTTCAAGCCTGGCTAGAGGTGTGGTTCAAGGAGCCTGTGAACAAGCTGAAGAATACTTGTTTGATGGATGTAGCCATTCTTGTTCTTCACCCCGAATCTAGGCTCTTCTGTCCAGACTTTGGTTTAGAATATGTCACATGCACTGTTTTAGGAGCAATTATGCAAACAGTAAAGCAATGTAGAACACCATGCTTTAATTTACCATGCTAATTAAACTTGAGATTGTGCCTCTGACATTTAGAGTCTCATGATCGTGTTGAAGTAGTTTCTGCATGTCTTGCTGACGAATTGGTTCTTATTTATGCAGAGGCCTCTGGATATGAGTATAGAGTGGAGGTGAGAAACAAGACAGAGCAATGCAGTTTTTTTCCCTTGCTGTAGAGCATAGGAAGGATGTATATGGTTTCAGCTTTTTTTTAAAAAAAGAACGTGTAAGTGTGAACATTTTGCAGTTTATGAGACTGTGCTGAAGTTCTTAAAGATCAAAGACACTTTTCCTGCATTCTAAGCTTTCACTCCGAATTTCTGAGTGCATAGATGTATAGTCTGTGCCTTTTTAATGCTTTTCTTCAGCATTCATACTGCTAGTTGCATTTTTGATAGAACTTAAGGGCTAAGGAGGAAAGGGGTCTTGTGAAGGCAAGGCTATCTGAATGCTGCTCCAGGGACTCTAGCTGAAACTGAATAATACTCAAAGCTTTTCCGTAGCTCTGATTTTATGTTATTTACTGTTTGAAAACTTGAAGTAGAACCTTTTCTATCTTAACACAAGCTACAGATGATGGGGCAGGAAAAATTGAGACTCTTTTTTTTCCCCTTTCCTAGGTGGCTTATGATCCCCATATTTCGTCTGGGGTTTTATTGGTGATGCAATGTCAAATTTTGGGGGCAAGCATGTAAGGATTGAATTTAGCAAGGCGAGATGAGTTAAATTTTTCCTGCCTTTCTTCCTCTGCTGTAAGATGAGTGGAGGAGGCATGAGGGTAGGAGTTCACCTCTTTACATATCATGAAGAAGCAAAGAAAGCTGGCCAAAGATGCCAGTTCTTGTCAGGGAAGAGTGGAAAAATAACAAGAAAGGTGTACAGAGTACTGGGTACAGAGTTTCAGATGAGAAGACAATCCTTCACTTTTTTGGGTGGGAGACAACTGGAGTCATCAGCAACAGTGTATATGGGATGGTGCTGTTGGTTAGTCTGTGCTTCTGAGGGAGTACTTAACAGTATCAGCCCTTTACACTAGAATAGGCAGCGTCGTTGTGTATGTGTTTAGGCTGGGGTACTGTGTTCACACAGGGGAATTTGGTGGGGGGGAAAAAGGCAAACGCCCAAAAGGCGTTGTACGTGCTCTTCCAGCATCTGGACTGCCTGCTAACCAACAACAAAAGAGAATCTTATGGCTTCTGTACAGCTGCTTCTTTCCTCACTTGACGTTCCCCATCCCTCAAGAGCCCAGCACAGGGAGAAACCTGGCTTTCTTGCAGGACTTGAATGACAAGCCAAAGCTGATTCTCAAAGAATGTTAACATCCTAGGTCATGTGGTTCTCATTAAACTAAAATGACAGTGGATCATGGGATTATGCTCATCATAAGAAAAAATAGTCTTCATTGTACCTTGGAAAAAATTAGTTAGATTTTTAGGTGTAGAAATCAGGGTCCAGCAGTCCTAATGGTTAAGAATAGTGTGGGAGCAAAAGACATGTGAAAAGGTTGAAAGTGGGTAAGTATGCATATGTAAACTACAGATTTCACTCTGCTATTGAAGTTGACTCCAGTTCCCATGGTCTGGGAATTCACCCAGGAAGTCTAACTGGTATTATGCGAGTTGACTGGCTAATACAAGCATACTTGCCTGTATTTGCTGAGGAGCAAGTGTCCTCAGTATCCTCTCTTATTTACTCTACTCAATGTTACTTGCTGTTGATTGCACTATCTGGTCAGCTGCAGCTAGTGTCTGTTGCGGATGAGCTCGCCTGTATCAAATACGGTGTTGTTGGCAGGAAGTCCTGCCCTATGTGCTTCGGTGAGTACCAGGCTGCATGATGGGTTTTCTATCTGTATCTGTTCTTGTAGGTGTAGCTTTGTGTGTAGTAGTCTCAAACCTTAATACAGCTTACAGGGTGAGAATGGTGTAAAACAATATCTTGTTCTGTTCCCAGATGACTAATGTTGGGCTACTGAAGCTTTCAGGCTCCCCTTGGTAATTGCTTCCCTCTTGACAAAAAAAGTGGATCTTCCTTTTCTTGTAATGCAGGTCTTCTTGAGCTCTCCTTGGGAAAATTCAGGAACGTGCTACTTAACCAGACCAATCCAGTGGAAGCTGTAATCAGGAACATTGCAAGCAATGTGACTGTCATTATTTTTCAAGTACATGCTCAGAAAAGCGATGTGGTGATATCCTTTGATAAGGTACAGTAAGAGTGTCACTTCTGTTCTTAAGTGCTACTTTTCTTTCAACAAAGGAGTTGGCTCTGGTACATGTGGGAATATGGAACGGAAGCTGTATAATATGAATATTTTACCTGCATGGCTCTTAGGATTTCTGAAGCTAAAGTAATACTTTCTCATACTTATGTCGTAGCTGCTATTTTGGAGGACTGAATGCTAAAGAAATTCCAGAGCTGGCTTGAAAATGTTTCAAGACTCTTGCTCTTGGTGGAAGCGGTGCTTTTGACATGTGACTGCTGACTACTGTCCATCAGCTTGTCAAATTAAAACTAGGTTCATGATCAGTATTTACCAGATACCTTATACAATAAACATGCTTACTTTGGGATGTCTGATTGTCAGCTGTTTTTGTGTCTTTTTTTGTGGCTTGGATCTAGCCACTGCAGATACGGTCTTGTTATTCCAGCTGCTTGTCCTGAATTTAACTCTCCTTTGGTGGGATATGGAGAAATTCCTCCACACTATATGGAGAAATTCCTCCACATTATAGTGAAGTCTGCTACTTCTAGATAACAATATAAGCATTCCTACTGCTATACACTAGCCTCAGTTTGTCCCGTTGTTAATGGGATGCAACTTAAAATACTGATTTTAAGTGCTGTGAGGCTCTAAGTGGTGTTTGAGCAGAACATGGACTAAGCTGCAGGTAGTAGATGGAGATCTGACAGTTATCATCCAGTTTCCTGCTCGCCATCAGTATTTGCCAAATGAGGGTAGAGAGAGTGCCAAGAAGTATCTTGGGAAGCTTAGGAGGTGAATAACCTGAAACGCAAGTCACCCAGCTGCTCACTTGTCTTTGTACTGGTGAAATAGCAAGGATTACAGGGCTAAAGCATTCCTGTTATCCCTATTTAGTCTTGGACTACCAGTGGTGGAATTTTTTGCTGTCATTTCAGACCCTCTTTGCAGTCATTTGCCTTACTGGACCAAGGACAGTGGTGCAAAAATATGGGTGTATTGCTTTTAGGGCTGGTTTGCCTCTGGAAATGTGGAGCTGAGACAGACCTTAAAGCCTGCTAGGTCCAAAGTGCCTCTTTACAGTGTTGCCTCAGATAACTGTGGTTGTCTTGGAAAAAACCACATTTTCCATGCTGAAAAATATTTGACTGGAGGCCAACTGGTTGTTCTAGCCATGTGAGTGTGACACTGCCATTGCTGCCCAATCTTTCCTCAAGACCCTGGTTCAGAAAAGGATGGTACTGGTGGGCATTGGGTCAGTAGCTGACCTGGCCCCAAGGACTTGTCTGGTATAGGTAATGTTAAGCCAGCTACCGTATAGTCATCTCCATTCTGATGAAGACAGTGAAGTGCTTCTGCACTTTGGTTCCCAGAATACCCTTTAGTGCCATCTCACAACACTTTGTGAGGGGCATTCCAATCTTTTTACACCTTTACTAGTCACTATGGGTCTATAGCAGTAGGCTCCCGATGGGTTCCAGGCTGGTTTCTTCCGGTTCCGATTGGCCTCAACTGGTCTCAACCAGTTGCGCTCTATTGCGACCACTTTCGACCTGTTCCGACTGGTCTCTGCTTGTGATTATTAACTCTTTAGTAGTCTCAAACTTATCACTTGGGTTTGTGAGCCTGAACTAGGCTGTGTGTCATGTCAGAAGCCACTCCCTTTTTTCCAGCTCCTTTTTTTTTTTACTATCTTTTTTTACTAGTCTTCCTTTTTTACTAGCTAGCTAGGGGCTGAATGCCTCATCTGTGGTGACTGGCACAGAAATGTGTCCTACAGGTTTGTGGCAGAAACACAATTCCTGTGCAATACATCAAGCTGTGGTGGAAATCTTCTCGAGAACTGTTTGTTCATATAATTTGTTTTTGTCCAGAATCCATCTGTGAACAGTTCAGGAACTGGAGTAGACAAAGGACTGGTTTCCATCCTTCGACCCCAACAGAGCGTATGTACATGGTACCTTCGATCACTGGATGCTAGCCAGGTGCTCAGCACAGCTATTTCTATTCCGTATATGGAGAAAGGTATGTTCTTATTACTTGTTAAGGGATACCAGCTCTTAGTACAAGTTAACTGTGAAATCAAGTGTTGACCTTTCAGAGGTGATATTCTTACATGATGTGGACATATGATGGAGATGCCAGAAATTCTTTGGAAATGGGCTGAAAAAGCTTAGTATTACTGATGAATTGTGAGTTGTGACAAGACCATACAGTACATCCTATGCACAACTTCAGCCTTGCAGCAGAAAAGTGCTTTGCATATGTATCAGGACCTATCTTAGACTGCAGTGAAACCATTTGTTTCATCTACAGGACTAGAACCTGACAATTTAATGTGCTGAGCAAGCAGACCATGCCTGCAAGTACATGCATTGTGGAGGTCTTAGAACTATTTTCATGCTGTGTAAGGGGGAAGTAAAAACTATACAGTTATCTTTTCTGTGTTCTAGATCCTATTCCTGGAGGCTGCAATCTCGAATTTGACTTGGAAGTGGATCCGAATATTTACCTGGACTATACATTGGTTGATATACACATCAAGTTTGCCCCTGCAAACTTGGGATATACCAGGTGTGTGAAAAACTTCAGTGCACTTCTTTGTCCTATATTTGGCCAAGATCATAAAATAAGATTCTGCCGAAAAGGCTAACCATCCAGCTGCTGTCAGGAATCTTGTTTTCTGCAGCAAACTCATAAGTAAATGAGGGAAAGGAGGAGGGGGAGAGGTAATACATGAGAGAGAAAAGTTGAGAGTTGTGTCTTGTGGGAGAGGTTATGTAACTTCAGATGTGCAAGCAGTCAGCAAATACTGCATCTTCCAATTCCTCATAATGACTTAATCTGAGGAGCAATTGTGTATTATAGCCAGTTTCATTCTGTTACTGGTACTGAAGCATGATATTGACCTATAATTTTGTTTAGCATTGAGACTTCAAGTTCTAAGGCACTATTTGCTGAATGGTGCCTGGTGTCACAGGTTATAGGCAGGGAATGGGGAAGGCTATGTTCACAGACCTGTATATATAGCATGTATGGAAATACTAACAGTGATGCTGTGATCTTTCACCGTTGTGACCTCTTGGAATTCTTGTGCTGATTCCTTATGATAACTCATAGGAAGCCTCTGTAAATGTAAAGGTGGGCACCAGCACAGACACCACCTGCTTCAGGGTGGTTCTGCATAGTACTGCTGTAGTTTGTGCTCATAAACGTTTGCGGTCTAGTTTTGGATTAGTTGCTGGTGTTAACTTCTAAAGAGCAAAAGCCAAATACTGCCAACTCAGACAGGGAACTTTTGAAAATTAACATTAAGATCTGGGGGCTTGCGCTGGGCATGTAACTTATCTCTTTTTAAATGTAGAGGAGCAAGCCCGCCGTCCTGTGATTCAGGGACTGGTCAGAACTCCAGATGGCGACTGCGCTATGATGTGTACCAGTACTTCTTACCAGAGAATGAACTTTCTGAGATGGTACTCATGAGCCACATACGGAAGATGTCTGAGGTGCGAAGTATCAAAGCTAACGGCATTAAAGTAAGTCTGAAGCACAGGTGTAGCAGGCGTGTGGCAGTGGCACTACCTTAAATTTTCTCTTTTGTACTTGTCTTCCTTGAGTGGTGACATAAGCAGGCAGCTGATGCTTCAGGCTTCTTGCTTGTATCAGGGATTTCTGACTAGGAAGGATACAGCGAGTGCTACATGCAAAATGGCAACCACTCTCTCAGGATAGAGATAGCTAGTTAGCACAACCAGAATTTGAGGCAGAATTGAGGCTTCTTGCAGTGGACTCTGATATTAGGTAGATGTTAGTGACTGGTCTGAGATGTTTCTGTGTCTTGCACCCTTTCTCAGTTAAACAAGATCTTATTGCAGTGTCTTCCTGCTTACCGAATACTGCTTTAGCCACAGTGCTCCTTGAGTGATGTTGAGGCCAGCTTGCCTATAGCTATATTGACAATAAGCGCCTGTAAATCCAGAAATAAAGCCACTTCAGGCAAAGATGGATAGTCTCCTATAATGCCTGATAGATGCTGAGGTCTGGCACACTCACATGATGAGGACTGAGCAGCGAATGCAAAGAAGAGAGGAAAGAGGAGAATATAGCAGAACTGGACTAGAAATGGGCAGCATTTGGAGTGGTATAAAGAGATCTGATATGTGAGAGCAAATGCTTCATGGTGACGTACCCCCCAGCAAAGAGACTGGAAGGGACAGAGGAGAATCTTAGTGGCCATAACCTGTCTGGTCTTGCTAGGGAGTAGAATGGCAGCCTTGCCTACTTCAGAGGCCAGACGTGGGTTGGCAGACTGGCAGGGAACCTGAACTGTGTCCTCAAATGGGGAGGAGCAAAACATGTGAGTGGGAGAATCTTCTCCCCTGTCAGAAAACATAGTAATGTTGGAGGAAGTGGAGCCTGTCCTGTGAGCCTTCAATGCTTCAATTGGTAGTACTGAGGAGGGTTCAGAATAGGAGAGCTCTTGCCTGGAGTTCTTGCTGATCAACTTCCTTGAGCTGCTGAGTATTGCCTCAGCTGTGAGGACACGTCACTGTTGCTGATGACATGTTGATAAGCAATTCGTTGCAGTTAAAAATATTCTTTACTGTTCCAGATGCTTACCCTGACAACTGATGACAAGACCAATGTTTACTTTTCCTCACTTCCTGGACAAGGTGTGATCTACAATGTCATAGTATGGGATCCTCTTTGGAATACATCTGCTGCATACATACCTGTGCATACATATGCCTGCAGCTTTGCTGACCTGGTGGATAACTGCTCTTCTCTCAGTAAGTTGGGACTTGTACATCCTTGACAATTCCTGTTGAGCTTCTTGTGCTCCAACATGCTGAGTGGTACTTCTGATATTTTTTTTGCATATGTGAAGGAGCTATTAGTTTTACACTGGATGTATTTTGTTACTTTATCATAAAGTCTACTTCTTGATTGAGAAGAAAGTCTAGAATGATAAGACTAAGGAGGGCTATTATCAATTGAAGATTTAACTTAAGGGAGGTTTAATATGTGGCTTGTGAATATATAACTTTCAACTCTGTAGTACTGCTCTAGATTTTTCCTTTTGAATTGGATAGATATATAATCTTAAATCACTTGTAGGACTATAGATGCTGCACGTTAGACTAAGCTAATAAAGCATGAACTAGACTAGGGCCCAGCCTGACTTTCTTCCAAACTGTGCTGGTGCTAACAGGAATCAGTAGCCTACAAATATTTTGGAAGGAGATAGTCACCTAAAATAAGCATGAAGGTAGTGTCAGCAATAGTGAAATGACTACAAAGTCATGCTACTTTGTACAAAGCTATAAAGTGATAGAATTTGAGTGGAAAAAGAGCAAAGCTACCACTTCGATTATGCCTGTGGAAGGGACAAGAATAATGGGTAGAATGTGGTTCTTAAAGTAAGATTTTTTTTTTCTTGTGATTATTTATTGTATACTGTAACACAAGTAACTTATCGACCTTCGTGTTGTGTTACAGCAACATGAGACAAAAAAAATCAAGGACTAAACCCCTTATTTCTAATTTGGAAAACAAGGAAAATGTGGCTTACTTGTTTCAAATAGCTTAAATTCCTGTAAAAATTTTGCCTAGGAGACAGAGGTGAGCCATACTGGGATGCTGATCGTCCTTTCTGTTGCATGGAAAATGTATTAAAGGGAGACTACGGTGAAGGCTGCAGTGATAAAGACTATAGCTGCTGTCTTGGTCACTAATCCTGTAGCACTGATTTTTATAGATGGTTGGTTGTCCCTTTTGTAGAGCTGAGCAAAGAATTTTCAGGTAGCTGAATCATAAACAGCAAGTTACAGCTGCTTAATTGTTACAGAAATTTCAGCCTTTTGAATAAAGGAGGAAACTCTTGATTTCTTAATCAGACTGGAACTACTTCAATATTCTGTTGGAGATCCTGTCAAGATAACCGTTAGTTCAGGCATTGCAGATCTGCTCACATGGTGTGTCTGAAGGAGTGGCAGCTATTAAGTTGTCAGTAGACTCAGTGACAGCAACCTGACCTTACCGTAGTCTCATTGTTGGGACTACTAGGTGGAATGCTTTAGTAACTCTCTCTTTCTCCATGTAGGCAAACTCTCTACCAAAGTATTCTTCACTGCTTTTGCTGTGCTTGGTCTTTTCACTTGCTTTTTTGGACACAGATTCTGGAAAACAGGTACTGAATGTTTTTTCTTCTCGTATATCTGGTTAGAATTTCATAGATCTAACTTGCAGTAACTTAGAATGGTGGTGTTATTACTAAGAATCACTTGATGGTGATTACATGCAAATTAGGTCCACTGCTTTGCTTTACAGGATCAGAGCTTTAAAGTGCAGAGCAAGAACCTTCTGGTATTCAACAGGAACCAAGAACTAGGGTGCATGCTGGGGAACATAAATATAAATGTGTAATTTATTTACTGTTTGAAGTGCTTGAGGATGCCCTTTTGCAGAACAAAGTACTGTCTGGCTTTCCTTTTGTGCTTCTCAGGCAGTGAGCTGAGATGTTCCTTCCCTGTTGTAACATGAAGATGTACTGAAGTGGGCTTGGTATGAAGTGATATGACAGCATACTAAATCTTTTTTTTTCCCCCTTTTTTCTCTAGACTTATTCTTCATGGGCTTCATATTCACAGGATTCTTCTTCTTTGTATTCATTACAAGGGTAACTGGCCTTGGTTATGATGGTGAGTAGATGTGTCAGGATACCCTGTGCTCTTCCCAAAATATTATTGGTATGAATCCTCTAATTAAAAAAAAAAGAAAACATCTCAGTTGTGCTTCTTGTTGGCTAGCCTTAGGAAGGATAGGAGGATGATACCTGGGTACTTGAATTGAGCTCTGATTACTGTAATAGCTGAATACACAACAGAGTAACTTGCTTCTGACGTCAAATAGTGATGCAGAATTAAATAGCTGCAATTGTAGAAGACAAATTTGAGTATCTATCCAAGGAAGATACAGGGTTTTAGAAACTTTGGAAATTTGCAATATACTTTCTTCTGCTTTCATAATGGTTGGAACTCAGTTTCACATCAATGCAGATTTCATCTGTAAAATGACAGAGTGGAAGGTTTACATCCTGCTTGTTAGACTGTCAAGAATTAGTTCCTTTTGTCTGCCTCATATAGTTACTTTTTAATACATACGCACTAGCTGTTCTGCCTGTAACTGCCCTGGGAACTGAAGGCATAAATGTACATAGTAGCAAGACTTTAATTCCAGTCCTATGCCACTCTTTCAGTTGCACACCCTCAGTTGCAGACTGGACTCTTGAGTGAAATGCGTGAAGCAAATACTGATACTCTTGGCTTTTATAAAAAAGTTTTCGTTAGGTAACAAAATCAAGCATGTAAGTAAAGCTGCTGAATGCTATTGCAGTAACTGATGTTTTCAGAGTGTTGCCACAATTCTTAGTTTGGAACTTCCCCTTTTCTTTTTCAGTGCGTCTTCTTTTGACAGCAGTGGCTGGAATTATTGGAGGGTTTTTCCTGGTTGCAAGCTGGTGGAGATTTGGCTCTGTCCTACTTTGTATGTTTATTATTGGACTTGTGCTGGGATTTCTCTTTTCATCGACAGTTGTCTTCACTCCACTAGGTATGCACTGAAATACTCTGCAAGGTACTGGCTATTGAGTGAAGCATTCCTCCTGTGTTACAGGGACACTGCAAGGCTCTAAGATAAATGCCCCTGTCTGATTTGTCTTGGTGTGATGTTTAACTTTCCCTTTCCAGTGTTGGGAGGAATAGCGATGTACCTGAAACCTTTCAGGTGTGCTGTAATTAAAACTACTTAGGGATTCTGCATGGGTGCAGAAAAGGTGGGAAAAGGAAACTGCTTAGTCTGCAGAGAACTTGCTGAGGCTCTTCCCACCTAAGATGCATGCCATTGCAGAAGTCTGTGGCATCAGCTTTGCTGCAGGCAAGGATTTGCTGTCTGTCTTGTTCTCTATCCAGAGCAAGATACAGTAGAAATCTGCAGTCTAACTTGAAGGTTTCAGTCATAAAGGTATCAAGAATTAAGAGCTCTTGCTGTTACTTTCACCATACTACAGTGCAAGGCTCTGGGACCACTACCCTGTAAGAGTCAAACTTGTATTTGCAGCTGGATTAACTTTGTCAAGATCTTTTAGAATGGCTTTCAGAAGAGAGAAGCAATAAACAAATCACTTAAAAGCAAGTGAGGCTGCTGACCTGGGATCCATCAGGGACATCAGAGCATCAGACTGCTTTCTCTATTGTAATTTTCAGTCTCAAAGCTCTTCTACTTAAGATCCCTTGGTGGTGCAGAATTTCATTCTCCAGTCATCTGTGTTTGACTTAAGCCACAATTCTGTGGTAATCCATGCAGTCCCTGGTTGCTCTTCATTAAAGTAAACCTGTGGCTCGGCTGGGGGTCAGCTTGTCCCTTCTGTTTAACTGGCAGGCCTTAGAAAGCAGGGGGAACAAAGTAGTGTTTAAGTGACTTAATTACTCTTCCTAAAGCCAGAAGAGTTTGTTGCCTCGTGTTGTGATGGCTGCACTTGCACTGTGCTCTAGAGTCAAACTTACATAGGTGCAGGTTTATAGATTATAAAACTATATAAGCAATAAAATGGCTTCTTGTTGGGCAGAAGTACTCTAGTACTTTTCTTTCTTATCAGATAAGTAATGTATACCTCATCAGACATCTTTGTTTCATGGACAAGATCTGCTGTCCCAACTTAAAGAGCCAATACTCAACTGGGACAGGCTTTTTCTGTTCTTATTTTGGGTAACTGTGTTACATCTTAAACGATCAGTATTTGAGTTCAAAAGCTAAGCTTTTCAGCACTGTACTCTAGATTTCTGAGTGTACAGAATCTATGGGGGAAAAGCTCACCCCCAACCACTTACAAAAAATGAAATGTTTTGCTATCTAGTAAATTGCATGTGAAACATGGTGTCTTTGCAGGAGACTACAGAGTCTTTCGTGATGATGTTGTGTTCTGGGTGACTTTTTCTTCTGTAGCCTTGATGATTCCAGTGCTTTTTGTTGGCTGTCCAAGAATTGTAAGTAATCTGCACTGTCATCTCAGGAGGAGGGAGGAAGGGGTGTGTCGGACTTAATAAAAAATATAGCCCTGTGGGATGTGTGTGGAGGACCTAATACAGCTTCATGAATCTCAGCATGGGACCAGCTCTAGGGAGTTCCTATTTAGTCCTACTTGTGCTAAATGGCCCATAATCAAAGGAATGACTCTTTGCAATGGTGGAAATAGCATCCATTAATGCTTGTGTTTAGTTGACTTCTGCTGTCTTAACAGGATGTCTGGATAACAAGTGTATACAGTCAATTTTTTTGTAGAACTGATACAAAATATACTGCCTTGAGGAGGTGGGGAATAAAGAGTTGTTTATCAGTTGCCTAAAGCTGTATTGTGGTTTTTTCCTTCCTCTCTAGCTAAACATACTGGCCTGTGGAATAGTAGGCTCTTATGCAGTGATCCTAGCTATTGCTTGTTATGTCTACACAAGTCTTGCTTATATCACATTGGATATACTCCGAAGGATTCTCAATGATTACTTCAGCAGAGCTTACACCAATGTACCTTTTCAAACAAATGGTGAGTGCTGCTCTTAAGACTTTTTTTTTGGTTCCATTATAAACAGTGAGTGTTGAGGGTAGTAAGGGATGAAAGGAGAACACTAAGTATGGTGTGAGATTTAACATCCAGATTAATAGATTCTAGTCCTTCGAAAGAGATACTGAGTCAACTCAAAGGCAGCAACCTTCCAGCAGGTGTTATGTGACAAAGGCACTTGTGGAAGGTGCTGCTCAGGCTTGCACTGCCACCTTGCTGATGAGTTTGCAGAGTGGGCAGTCAAAAGGCCTAATATGGTGACTGAACAGGCTCATCTCACTCCATGTGTTCTTGCCTTTGCATTGATATCCTCTAGATGTGTGAGGATGCAGAGGCAATACTTCATTCCTTTCTGTTGCTAAACTTGTTCAGTGTTTGTGCTTGGGGAAGGAAAGAATGTTCTGCTTTGATACAGGAATCTGTTTCTTTTTTCACTTTCAGACTTCATTATCCTGTCAGTGTGGGCAATGCTAGCCCTCAGTGGAGTAACTGTGCAGCTTCGCCGAGAGAGAAGTGAAGTGCCCTTCCCACCGCACCCCTATCTCACCTGGAAGCGGGAAAGGGAGCGCAGAAGCACTAATGTGTTGGACCCTAGCCATCATATCCCTCCCCTAAGAGAGAGGATCCATAACAAGCTACTGCATATCAAAGAATTTTTTCAGAAAGAGCAACCGGCTGGGGAAAGAACTCCATTGCTTCTATAGTCTGCAACATAACTGTTGGGAACAGAGAGGAAGAATATAGAAATGGTGAAATGAATGATTACCAGCAAACCAGCCAGTGGTGCTGGATTTGCCACCACCAACTTGTCCTGCTTAATAAGAGGATCAAATTAGCCAAACCTGGAAGAAAAGTTATCTGTCTGGTACACTACATGTTGTTCTGTGACTCTTCCTTGATGGCCCACTCAGCCTGCTGTAACATGCGCGTGTCTAGCTGCAGAATCTTGTACTAATGGTCAAGTACAGGTATTTATCCTGTGGTGATGTAGTTTGACGTTTAGGTGTGTGAAGTATAAAACAGCCCTTAGAAAGCAACCTGTACAATGCTGGTTCTTCCCTCACAATGTGGAAACCACTGCTGAAATATTGCCTGACTTGCTTCTGGGGGTGAGCAGTCTGAAATTGTGAGGGAAGAGAGATAAGGACCATACACAGAGTTCTTCTACCAGGAACTGAAGTATCACCTTCTAATAAAGGTACAAAATGTGTGGCTGCAGACACAATTGTTTCCCAGAAGTATTGCTTGCAAGCTAAAACTAAGTGACTTGAATTTAAACTGCACTGAACTAACTGTTGTAAGTGTGTGCACTGGGGCTCAGGAAGCGGACTTGATCTGAGACAAGATGACTTCCTCCCTCCCTTTCAGATGGTTCTGTAGCAAGCTGGTCATCTGGTCTCTGTGCAGAGATGACTGCTAAGAGAACACAACAGGTTTGCCTCCTTGTTTGCTTTCTGAACAGCCTGTATCTTGCTTCTGTTCTGATCTAATCTCTTATTTGATGGTGCTGTCACAAAAGAAAAAACTACAAAGAGCTTATTTAGCCAACAGCAGTCCCCCCCCCCGGAATTGGTTGAAACACTAACTATTTTAATTTTTAATCAATGTATCTTTTAACTTTGCCTTTAAGTGGGGAAAACAGCATCCAGCTGGCAAAATACTGACCAGGATCCTTGCTGACTGATTGTGTTCCTTGCCAATTTGCATTGCATCTGCCCAAAGCAGAATGCAGTAAAACAGATAAGGGACCACTCTTGTGTTTAGTGAACTGCCGTGTCATGTGGTGGCTTTATTCAACTCCTTGAAAACAAAACAAACAGCCATTTTCAAAATGCAAACTGGAGCATTGTGGGTTTGGTTCACATAAATGCACAAGCAGTCCTGAGGCTGTCCTTGGTTTTACCTGCCCTTGCTCCCTGTGCCCAATCCTGGTCTTGAAGTTCAGTGCTTATGCAGTGATCTGTCATGCATTAAATGATGGTGGAAGTCTTGCATCCCGTACCTTGATACAAGTTATGGTGGCTCTTTCTTCTTATTCTCGCTGTCTTTGTACCTTTGATGTGGGCAGCAAAGTGCATAGTCCTTCCTGTCTGAAGGCAAATGGCCATTCTGCTACCTGAACAGAACTGCCATGAGTGAATACCCTAGTGGTGGAAACTTAAGTTCTCAGCCACCACTTTAAATTCTTGGTAGTATGTATGTAAGAAACAACTCTTTGAGGAAACTGGCCAAAAAAACTTTGAGAACTTAGTTGAAAGTTAAAACACCCTTGCAGTAGAAAGGAATTAATGACTTTAAAATTACTTATTGGCCATTTCTTTTTGAGGAGTGAAAGCTTGGTGACATAATATCCAAGGTGACTGAGTTGATCTGATGTTTAGAGAGACAAATCCCATTGTCACCTGGAGCTGAAACATCTATATAAAATAGCATGGCAAGGCTGAAATCCTGCAATTTGAGTCTTGCTTCACTGTGCTGTTC
This sequence comes from Pterocles gutturalis, assembly GCF_000699245.1. Taxonomy (NCBI): domain Eukaryota; kingdom Metazoa; phylum Chordata; class Aves; order Pterocliformes; family Pteroclidae; genus Pterocles; species Pterocles gutturalis. The sequence continues at coordinate 23,644 of NW_010112739.1, read as the reverse complement.
TGTGTGGCACATGGGGGTAAATGAGG
>NW_010112739.1:0-23608 GCF_000699245.1 Pterocles gutturalis | reverse complement strand
CCTGGCCTTTGGCAGACTGATGCTTGCTGACCTTACTGCACTGATATTGAGCATGTCTTTGCCATATTCAATGGCAAGTAGCAAACACTTATTTGGTATATAAATGCTCTTAAACATGTTTACCTTGTTTTTTATAACTGCTGTGGTTAACATTGTGGAAGAAACGAGTTTAACTCTAATTTTCTATATCTTTTATAATAAAGATGTCTTTTGAAATAATATTTGAACTAAAGGCGTCTCTTTGAATTCAGTAATGCTTTTACAACTTAGCTTCTGCCTTGTCTTTTGAAATAATATTTGAACTAAAGGTGTCTCTTTGAATTCAGTAATGATTTACAACTTAGCTTCTGCCCTTGGTATTCTAGGAATAATTTGTTTTAAAAAAATGTTTAGACTGTCAAGGGATGAGGTGGGGGGGGGAGGAACTTAACTAACCTGTTGTAAGGACTTACTGTAGTTGCAGTGACACCCAAAGGCTGTGAGTGTGGTTATGTCCTGTACGAAACTAGCAAGGAAGTGCATGGTCCAAAGAGGCTTTTTATAGCTTTGTTGGACAAGGTACTAGAGAACAAATGGATGGCTGTTGTCCAGTTCTTAAGTGGAAACTAATCTGCAAGATCATGTAGGAAGTCTATATGGCAGAACTGGGCTTTGAACTTTTTTTTTTTGGTGAGATCCTGACTTAGAGACTGTATCTTTTTTTAATACTGCTAAGAGATGGTATGAGAATTTCTTCCCTATTCCATACGGCAAAGTTGGTAACAATGATGATAGTCAGAATACACTAACTGATCCACTGGGATGCTGAAGAGGTAGTTTCAAGGGTGTTTTGTGTACTGCCTGAGGCAGTTGAAAAGGAAAACTGGATCCTACCCTGCTATGCCTCTGTTCTGCCTGCAGAAGCTCTCATTGGAAGCATTTACTGCTTTGCTGGGTTAGCTGTACTACCTTGCAGTTTTACTAGCTTAAAATAATGCTCCTGGGGAATCTAAATCTAAACTATGTTCTTTTAAGTAGCAATTCTTCTGTAAAATCAAGTGTTTTGAAGCCTCATGTAAACTGAAGCTTTCTGGACAATGATGATCTACTTTCTGCTGTTGTAGAGAATTCTCATGCTGTAATGGCTCCAGTACACATCTCTCACTGAGTCTTTGCACTATAATAATGCTGCAATGATTACATCGTGGTATTTGTCTAAGCTGCTTGTAGAGCTTTCCTAGGTCTGCATGTGTTTCAGTCCTGCCTCAAATCTGCAGGAGAAACTTTCTTCCTCTTCCCCTCACCCTCACCCCCATGCTAACTTTGCCTAGTTAAACAACCTGTGGCACAAGTGGACTCAAGTACACTGATCTTTTGCAAAGAAACAGGCCTTCCTTTGTGCTTGTCTCCTTCCTCTCTTTAAATACAAACCCAGCATGACTCTACTGTGTCATGGAGCACTACATGTATAAGGCAGCTTGCCTACTTGCTTCCCCAAATGTTCATAAAGCATGACTGAAAATGGAAACAAATCATGCTTTCTGTAGGTGTACTCTAGAGAGGAGGAAAATAAACAGTCCCTCTAAGTTTTGCGTTTTGATTTGGGAGCATGTTATGGGAAATCACAGAAGGGGCCCACATAATAAATGTTCCTTTGTCATATCTGCAGCTATGTAGCCTGCACAAGTGGCTTTCCTTACTGGGAAGAATTGTGTGGTATAGATCTTCAAGTTTAATAGTCCATGCTGCTAGCGCTTGACAAGAAGAAAATGTATTTGGCATTGTTCTTCGATCTTCTGAACTGGTTGGTAGAAATATGTTGCATATATGAGGTTATAAAGCACTGAGAACCATTTTGGGGGCTTGGCTGCTGGGTAAAACCCTTGACAGAGACTTCTGAGAAAATTTTGTCTTTGTTTAATACCTTGCCATTTGTGGCTGTGAGCCTGGCTTTGAGAAATCTGAGCAGCATGTGAACACTGTGGAGTGTCATTCTGAAAAAAAAAACTCCTGTGAAATACATTAACTGGCTGACATCTTTCTGGTGTTGCTGTCAGAGAGACCTTAACATGTCCTGGCATGTTTCATGGCTTGCTTTCAAGCTGTTTTGTTTTCCTGTCTCTGAGGCACTCAGGCATTGCCAAAACTGTGTGAAACTCCCTGGTAACAGGCTACCAAAACAGAGGGTAAAGCAATGCTTAGTTTAAAACTGCTTGAGGACCAAGATCCTGTTGTTATATGACACAGACATCAGTAACTCTTTAGGAGGATGCTCTTTTAACTAGAGGCTAAGGGCTGAACTTGGCTAGCAGGTAGGTTGTAGTGGTAAAACTGATACTCCTAGCAGTGCCTAGTCATGAAGCTTGGCTGACCACAGTGACCTCTGGTGGCATCGGATTTGGGCAGGAGAGAGGGTTTTACCCTTTGCCTGTTTAATGAAAGTGATGGGTGTTGCAGAGGGAAGAATTGGGACCCTTTGTCCCTGCTCTGGTCTCTCCTATGTCCAATGTCAGATCTGTTTCTCATTGTAGCTCTTGGGCTGAGCCATGTTCTGCTTCTTTTGGGTGAGCTTGTCAGCTCTGGAGCTCCTGGAGAAATGCTCACAAAGAAAACATTCTCTTTCTCTATTAGATCTCCTTAAGTAGGCCTTAATGTAATTTTTACCCCTTAAATTTTTAAGGGACTAGGCTAGCCACACTCCTGCTCCTAACCCTGAAATGTGATGTGTATGTTTTGCATATTGATGTTTTGCATTTTGATGTGTATGTATAGCACCTAGGCAGCAGGCTGGGTTAAGACCTGCCAAAATCATCCTTCAGCACTGCAGATCTTGTAGCTGTTGCTCATCTGTGGCATCTTCCTTCCTGCTTCCCTAACTAGTGCTGAGTTACCCTTACACAGCCTTTGCTTTGCAATAGCAAAGGAGTAAGTGAGGCCTAAAGGACTTCTTCGGTCCCCTCTGTATCTGTCTCTTACTTGGAACATGTGCAAAAATGCCTTTCCCAAGGCATTACTTTTATAAGTTTTTCACTGACACTCCTCACTCCAGCAAGGCTATTCAGCTTTCATTCTGTCCTTGCCTAGAGCTGCCCCTTATCTGAAAACACTTCCAAAGAACAGGAAGTCCTTCCCAAGAAATAAATATGCCCCATTTTAAAATGTGCATTTTTCACTAAGCCTTTGAGCTTTTAATCTTTCTTCCTGAAACTGGAAGCAGTGTGTTGTAGGTTTGCATGCGATCTTTGCAGTGGTACTTGTGGTGGGCTTCATTATAACTTTGGTTTCTGGTCGGCTTATCCAGTGAATAGTCAGAATAGGAAGCGTTGAGCTTCTGGTAAGTAAATATCCTACAGATGAGTATTGTAAGTGTTAGGTGAATGTAGCTTAACTCAGTTGCTGAGATGCATTGACATGAATTTACTCAATATTAATCTGGTTAGGCTGTCCCCTCCCCCATCTTTGATTGGTAGGCTTTAACATTTCAGTCTTCTTTAGGAGCAATAGTTCAAATACCATTTTTGTTCAAGCACATGTTTGTTTATAATATTTTTTTGTTTTATTTGTATTAGACCTTGTCTGCTAGTACATACCTATAGGCAGAGAGCTGTCTCCCGTTCAAGTATGCATAGCTTTATACTTTCACGCACGCTGTGGGAAGACAACTTCAAAACAGCAACAAATTAGCTGGAAAAAAATGCTTGTGTACAACTTACTTGCCTGCTTCAAAACTGGTTTTTCACAAGTCTGCTATGTCAAAAAAAGCACCCTTTGCAATTTTTCCATGTTATCCTTAGTGTGTTCTGGTGTAAAAACAGATTACCTAATGTGCTCAAAACAAGCTGGTTTCATTTTTTTTTTTTTTATTCCGGATACTCTAGGGGAAAAAAGTCATGCAGGAAGCAAAAAAAAAAAAAAAAAATTACAGATAGAGGGTATCATAGGAGTCAGCTGCTGTTTGCCTAGCCAGTAATTTACTGAGTTGCATATGATGATTCATTTAAAAAATTGTTGACTATGTTCCTGAGCATGGTATTGGAAAACTTGAGACACTGCCCTAGATTTATCAGTGTGTTGGATTGTTCAAGCTGAATTTTCAAAAAAATGTATCTAATGCTTTTCACTGCTGACATAGCCATCTTTAAATGTGTTTCTTAAGGTATTTTTGGTGGTGAGAACATGGTACGGAAACTATTCATTCTGCCATTCTTAAAAGAAGGTAAAACTTCACATTAGGGCAACAGAAAGGGAATGCAGTTGGAATTTTGCTTGTTTCCCTTGTGCCACTGTTCTCCAACTTGTGTCTGAGGAGTGTTGCCAGTGCGTACTTTTTCCAAGACTACAATTATGAAATGTTTCCCTCTGTGTTGAACAGTTGTTTAAGGTTTTCTTATTCTAGATGTAAGAGAAGTTTTTTTTTCTGAACTTGGGAAATAACGATGTTCTCCGATACAAAAGTGTGGCCGCACTGGCTCCCAACAGGTAAGCTGCTGTATCAGAACGTGTCTGGGGAAGGGAGGTGGTTGCAGGCAGCAGGAACACCAGTACCTTTTCTCATCCAGTCATTGAAATAGAATCTGTTTCATTTTGCAGCACATTTTGATATGTGGAAGCTAAACAATTTTGTGTAAATTAGACTGCTCTACTGTCATCAGTACGAAATTCAACTGCATTGCAAATGAAAGAAGGAGTGGGACAGGAAAACGGTGAGGCTGAATGTGACCCTACACCTCTACCAGGTATGTGCAAGTGATATAAACCAGCTCTGCTGCATGTGGTTCTCCCAGCACACCTTGGGGTTCTGGAAGGGTAAGTTTAGCAAGACATTCTCTGATATTATACAAAATCTACTTTTCTGCTTTTTATACAGTAACAGCAGGTATTTGTTTGTTGGTGCTGGTTTGGAAATATGTGTGGGAGATTGTACAGATTTTTCTAGGACAATAATGAGGTAGTTTTGTTTACACACCAAGTAAAAGGGAACCCCTTGGCGACAATGCCTTTTGTGACAAAAGTGCAGACAGCTGGCAGCTTTTGGATACCTACAGCTGAATGGTGTTCCCACTGCATCTTGTTGCCTTTTTTTTTTGGTCTCTGGTGGTAGTGTGTAGCATGATGCTGCTTCTCGAACTTAAGTGTTACACACAGCACGATGTTGAAAAGGCAGATAAAGAAGTCTAATGTTAAAGCTTACTCCTCTACCATGTTCCTTCACTTCCAGCTTAAGATTTCTTTTGCTCTTCTGCCTCATCTTCCCACTGTCACTGAATACAACCTGTCATACATAGTGTTCTGTTAGCAATTTTAACCACCTGCCATCTTGGGCATCAGTATCTGCAGAAAAAACAAGTGCATGTTTTACATTCAAATAGGGGACTTAGAAATTCTTTCAACAGCAAAAGTGCTTTTAAAGCTTAATGTTTACCAACAAAAACTGGAGACTTCTTAAGGCAATGTAAATCTTAATTTGGCTATCTAGAAAGGGATCTGTGGTGGGTTTACCCTTGGCTGGGAGCCAACTCCACACAACCCACTCTCTCACTCCCAGCCCCTCCTGGAGATGGGGGAGAAAATTGAAGGGGTAAAGGGAAAAAGAGACTTGTGGATTGAGATAAGAACAATTTAATAACTAAACTATGATAATATTGAATATAATAGTATATACAAATATACCAATGAGTGATACACAGTGATACTGCTTGGCACCCAATGACCAAGGCTCAGCCTGTTCCTGGCTAACGATCCCAGAGCAGGGAGAGTCCCAAAACTGCACTCACAGAATGGAGATAACACCCCGAGCATCCCAGACTGAGAGCTGGATGAGGGAGGGAGAGGGACCCCCCCGAGAGAGCCGACCTGGAAAGAGAGCTGACCCGAAGGCAAAGGAATCTGGAACAAAAAGGGATGAGCTTCTGGAGGGTCTTCACCTAAATACTGGGCATGACATGTATGTTATGGACTAGACTATTGGCCACTTTGGGTCTTAATCCCGAACCTAAGATCAAATCCTAGGCTAGTAACTGGGACTGTGCTCCCTCCCAGCTTTTCCTGCCCCTGTGGAGAGCAGAGAAGCTGAAAGACCTTGGGCTGTCCTAGCAACAATTATAAACAGCGCTGTTATCAGCTTTCTTCTGGGCAAAAATCCAAAACACAGCCTCTTGCTAGCTATTGTGAAGAAAGTTAACTCTGTCTCAGATGAACCCAGGACATTCTCCGCTCCTTATTCCATACCATTCACATCATGCTCAGATCCCACTATTTTCCCTTAATCTATAGACCACCCCTCCAAAAAGATTGAGTTCATTTAGTCCATGACTTTGGGCTCTATCCATCATGACAGTCTTTCAAGGCAGGAAAAATGATGCGAAGTTCCCTCAGTTGGTAGAGCATGTGATGTTGGATGCAGCAGTATGGTGTATAGTCTCTGTTGCACACTGCATCTGGAACTTACACACCCGGTGTACCCGGCACAGTCCATGGCCACTGAGGATGTCAGTCTCAGGGAAGTTCCTGGGCATCAGTTCTGGTTCCGTCGAACCTGTGTGATTCTTAATAGAATATCATTAGTACAATATATAACAATCATAGTAATGATAATACACTGTCAGAATTATGCAGAAGTTAACACTGTACTACTGAATTTGTTGGCCACTTTCACCCAACAACAGATCCCCTTGAGGTACACATCAGGCCTTGCCATCCTTCTGCCTTACCTACCAACTGCACCCAGGTCCTTGGGCAAAAGCAATCCCACGAATGGGTTTACCTTTACCCAAGGCAGGAATAACCCAGACTGTCTTCCCCAGCACATTCTTGATATGCACCGCAGGGACTTTATCCCCTTTTACAGTACCTAAAAGTTCTGATTGCAGCACAAGTTTCACATTTATGGATAACCTGTGCAATAGTGTCCGTGGTTAAGTCCACCCCTTGATCACGAGACCATCTGTATGTTGCATCTCTTCCTTAATGACCTGAAGCATCATGGGCTCAAGGAGCTAAGAATTTTTCACCCTTACCTTGCCAGTCTAAGTCCACCTGGTTGGAGGCAGGGCCTCTCTAATACGGACTGTAGCATTCCGTACTGTTGGATGGAGTTGTGGGGTAGGATGTGTGGGCCCCAATCTCATTTTGGTTACTTGGTCCTTGTGAATACGGATCAGAAATTCTACTCACAGGATTGGGAGTAAAGTCAAAGTCAACCCTTCTATTCTTCGAGGAATGGATTAGTGGAAACTGGAGCAGCAGTTTTCCTAAAGCACTGGAAAAACTCCCAGTTGTGTTGGTTCTTTGCAGCTTACATACCTGTGCCTCTAGGGCTTAGGTTGGTCATCCATCCCATCTTTTCATGTCTTCATGGTCACGTAGGTAAAACCACAGCTTGGCCCATGGTGTATACAGTCTCCCGTGAGCAGGGGAATGCTTTCTTCTAACCGCTGAGATATGGGACTGCACAGGTGGGGAGTAGGCCATATTTTCTCTAAATTGCTGGAACTCCTGGGACAGTGTCTCAGACAGTCTTTGAGGCAGTGTCTCGGACATTGTCTCAAACAGCTTCTCCACAGCTGAGATGTGGGCCCATGAGGGGACATTCTCTTCATTTCGCTGGAGTTGGGTACTCATGTCACTCACGGTGAAGTCTTCAACATCCAGTATTGCTAGTGAGTAAGAATATGATGGTGGTGCACTCCGTGGACCACATGGACCGTGTGCACCGGACTTCATCTGGATCTTCAGGTAACTGTGGGTTTCTTGGGTCCTAATAGATCACCTCCCACACAGTCAGTTCCCTCAGGTACTGGATAATACTCTCCATGTTGACCCACTTGCCTGGATTACATACAAACTCTTCCACTGTCTCACAGTGTCTAGGAGCCATCTCCAGAGGCTGCAAGCCCTTTGCTCTTGTCTAATTTCTTTATCAATGTCTCCTTCCCTAGCAAAACATGCCAGCCATTTAGCGTCTCTGCCTTCTAGAACCAGGGTATTGGGTCCACTATCCCAGCATCTGAGCAGCCAGGTGAGAATGGGCTCACCTTCCTCATGGCCATAATCTTGTTTAATGTCTTGCAGCTCACGCAGGGATAGAGATTGGGTGGTTACCATCTCATCTATGATTTCTCCCTCTTTAGCCTGTGCTCAAGATGGCCCTGCTCTGGAGGGGCCCGCCTCCTCACTGTCAGGGTCATAAGCTTCTTCCTCCTTTCCTACACCTGTTGACTTTTGTATTTTCTTCTTTTGTATAGGGGCAACTGATAATGGCAGAGACTCTGGGGTGCTGCTTGGTGAAGTTTGAGTAGTGACGGTTGTAGTAGCTGTGCTTGGTGCAGGGGTTAGAGTCACTGCCGCAGGCACCATGGTTGGATTTATCGTCATGAGAGCTGGAGTTGTCGAGGTTGAAGGCACTGGAGCTGAAGTTGCTGGCATTGGAGTCACTGCAGTGGGTGTTGCAGTTGGAGTCACCGTTGAAGGCACTGGGGCTGGAGTCGTAGTGGTGGATGCTGGGACTGGAGTCACTGAGGTTGAAATTGCTGCTACTGGTGCCACAATTGGAGCTGGTGCAGCAGGTGCCAGGGTTGAAGTTGTAGCCACAGGTGCCATGGTTGGAGTTGCTGTTGTGGGCACTGGAACTGGAGGTGTTGTGGAGTGCACTGGGGTTTGTGTAGTCGCAGCTGTAGTTTCTATGGAAGTTTGGGTAGCTACAATCTGTGTTGATGTAGCAAGTGCTGGAGTAGCTGTGGTGCATTTCTATGTAGTTGGGGTAGCAGTAACTGGTGCCAGAGCTTCAGTGGCAGCGGTGCATTGGCACTGAGCACAATTAGCAAGAGCTGTGGTCTTTGTGGCTGTAGAAGACACCAAGGTTGGAGTCACTGCAATGTCTGTTGCAGTGGTTGGTGTCTCTGCAATGTCAGCTGTGGGGGTGGTGGTGGCACCTGGGCTATTGCTGGTAATGCATTGAATGAATTGTTGATTAACTGTAACAATATATGTACATTGACATACATTCAGGACACCTAGCAAGAGGATAATGATGATTAAAATGCTTGTTTGAACATCCCAAGGGCATTCAGAATCCCCTAATATCACCTTTGAAAGTGGTGTGGAGAAGGGGACAGTACAGGGAGATGTCCCTGTCATGAATTGGCTCTCTAAGGGACACATGCAGCCATTGTAATTGCCAGCAATGTCCACCAGGTGGCGCTCAGAGTACAGAGATGAAGCTGTTAACGTTGCTTAGCTTGGTGCTAACCATTGTATAAACAAACAAGATTAAGCCTGATAACATTTTCATTCTACCACAGGCCAACAAACAAGAGCACAAAACAGTCCCCACCATGAGCAGCATCATAACCTTTGCCCAACTCCCATAAGTTACTAGCAGCACATAAATACTGAGAAATAGTATATATGGCAAGTACCACAATATTTCCCATACCAGCATCTCAGGGAACGTAATGCATGATTATCGGAAGGATGTTTCAATATACTCTGTTAAGTCTGTCTTTATCTCAACCACTTGAGCCCCACATTGGGTGTGAAAAAAGGACTGTGTGGGGTTTACCCTTGGCTGGGGTAAACCAACCCCACATAACCTGCTCTCACCATTTTCCCCCTCCCAGTCCAAAACACAGCCTCTTGCTAGCTACTATGAAGAAAGTTAACTCTGTTTCAGCTGAATCCAGGACAGGATCCTAGTACACATAATTATGCATGAAAACAGTGACATTAGCTCTGTCTCTCAACATAATCTTCTAATCCAATGTATTTGTTAAAAAGCCAAAGCTATTTAAAGCTTTTACTTGTACAAAACAGCCCAATTTAGTTTCAAGCTGCCCTCCAGTTTTATCTCAGATGAATAGCTGCTACACGTATTCACGACATAGCTTGCCATTTTATTTGTCTTTAAACATTTAATTTATGATACTGAAAAAAAAGTTTCTCCACTTCATCATGATTTCTCATAAGAGAAAACATTACATTGTCAACTTATGAAGGTAATCCACTGACCTTCTCATTTACACATCCCAGAGAAAGGAAGCCAGAGCTTGAACCAAGTCAAAGTGACTTTTTTCAGTCTTCAAGAAAAACCTATGACTGTGCCAAAATATGTTTTGACCCAAAAATCAAAAAGCAGTCCACTAGGCTTTGTTTACCCTTCCTGCTCTTCTGTATCAGTAAACACAGTGGTTCATCTGAAAGATTAATAACTACCTGTGCAGAAGTGAGTGTTAGTCTTCCAAGAAAAAAATGAAGATTTTACAGAGGATTTTTCTTCTTTGGTTTGTAGCAACATGGATAAAAGCTCCAGAAATTAGCCTGCCTGCCTTGAAGTATAAAAATAAGATGAATAAATGGAAAAATGTCTTTTTTTTTCCTTTACATATTACTAACAAGGTTCATTTTAGATTCAGTGCCTTGCTTTAATCAATGAAAACATCCATATTTTCAGTCAACTTTATTGATAAAATAAGTTTACTGTGCAGTACACAATTCTAGCCATAAATTCTTTTCAAGCCATCTGCATTACAAAAATAACAGGTATGAAATGAAAAAGTCACTCCACACACTGTGAAGGTTCTTTAAAATCCTAAAGTGATCAGGTTGGGGGAATGACACAGGAGATGTATCAAACGTGAAAACTAGGAGTAGATAAATTAAGTCACATTTTTTTAATTTACAAAAATAAACACTAATCAAGCATTATTTCATAATAGAGCAACCTTAAAGAACTGCCACAGACTAAGAACCTCTCTCTGCTCTGTAACTTTGGAGATTGTATTTGAAAGACAAACCAGGAAGTCAGCCATAAAACTGCATTCAGCATTAAATTAATATAAATGCCTGATACCAGCCAATGGCTGAAAAGACAATGCTGAAAAGAACAACTCGACCAACTGAACCCAAAATTTCTTTTAAGTTTGAAACAACAAACAAAACATGCCCTGAAGAAAAGATGTTGCTTCTGATATGTCACCAGCTTGCAAGCTACAGTAGAAATGCAAAATCTAAATTACAAAACTTTACAGATAATAGCAGAGAAGTAGTTTTTGTGCTTGAGCTAAAACATTCCCCCAAAAAATTCCCCCCAGATACTTAGCAAGTTTGGAAATGGTTAAATTTTTTTTTCCATGCAAATGAATGTCCTCAATATATTCCTAGGCCTAGAAACAAAGATACTCTGGACAGAAAAGCAGCAGTTTCTCTCTTAATAAAAAAAATACTGTGGTACCTTGAGCCTAGGGAAGTTGTACAGAGGCAAAGGAAGTTGTGTTTAAAACTGACACACTTAGAAGTGCTTGATGCTTAATTCTTTTTGCATTGTTGCAACTGAAAATCAAATTTGATTTAAATGACAGGTGATTTCAGAGCAGGAGTTAAACTCATTTTGCTAGGTGAGTTATGAAACAGCAAGAATATTCAACTGTGGGTAGCATTTGTAGATCTATTGTTTTCTGTGGTTGAAAGCTTTCACTCTGCTTCTTTGCATATGCATTCCAGGTAAAGAATATGTTAACATAGTGGACAAAAAGTGATGATACACATCAATAGTAGGAAAGTTCTTGCTGCATTGACCACAAAGTGGTAGTCTGACAAACAGAAGCCAAATATTAATTATTTCAGCACCTCTTTACTAGAAGCCTGTCTTGTGTAGCACTTCTGTCATATCTGCGTGTGACATAAGCTGCACTTTGTCCTAGAAAAGCCAATTTCTCTTCACTTCTGCAAGTAATTCAGGATTAAAAGCAAGAAGTCTATTTGTCAGTATAACATACTGAAACTTTTCGTGGTGCAAACATAACATGCACCCAAAACTTACTTAGAAACCTTCTTGATGACTATTTAGTACTTAAAGAAAAATTAAGAGTATTGATTGCAGGCATGCAGGCTTCCAACTTCGCCATAGAGCTTCTCCCTCCCTCCCCCAGCCACCTTTCTGCTGCTACTGTTTGGGTGCTTTCAAATTGCTGTTTGCCAGTCAGGAAGCTTGGGCAGGCAATCAAGAGAGAAACAGATGGGACTAATGTGGCTTCTTATCTGTAGACAACTGAGCCTGGTTTTCTCTCATAAAAGTTAAGGCAGAATGATACCATGCTACCTGTGTTCCTGAAAGCAATAAAGTGGGAGCAGCTCTTTTCATGTTTTGAAAATACAATTAAGTACATATTTTAAAGAATCTTTTTCATTTTAAAAAAATAAATATTGAACAACTGCAAAAGCATTGCTTATAAGGCTATAATATATATAAGGCTATCTTGGCCTTATATTTGAACAGGATACTCTGTGGCTAAATTACAGAAATCCTTAAGCTTTATGCTGCCTAAGTACCCTTTCCCTTAAACAGGTTTGTTGCAAAATTGTGATTTTTAAAAAACTTATTAAAAGGAAAAAATATAATGTGGATCATGCACAAAGCATATTCATAAGTTACTGCTTTTAGCCAGAGATCAAACTTTCAATCTTATCTTTATTATACAGTAGGTGCACTGAAACTTTGTATGAGCAATAATTTTATATAAATTATGTGAAGTCTTGTCTTTTATCTGTAAAATGTTTTAATATAAAAATAATTCCCAATTCAGTTCATTAATCCATTTCCTACTGAAGCTAGATCTATGGCAATTAATCTGTCCTTAAGGTTTTTGTAGAATACCAATTTTAATTTATTTGATGCAGTATAAAAGCCACTAAACTGGAGTTTAAGATGCATTAGCTTGCTGGTGCCCTATTCAGTAACAAGTGCTTGACAAGTGACCCCTGATACTCTGTTTGTAAAGTGTGCAATTGAAGCTTGTTGACTTCCACAGTCTTTAGCTTTTCCTCAGGCTCAAATCACTGCTTGTTACTAATCCTGACAGAGATGTACTCTCTGACGCATCTTCTTTCTTGAGGTTCAAAAATGATTCTCTAGTTATTTGAAGAATTTCTCTCAAGCCTTTGTTTTCTTGCTATAACCAGAGAAAGAAAAGGCACGTAATAGAACTCCAGGAAGAAGTCAAGATAACTATATTAATAATCTCCCCTCCCCTCTAATCCAAACACATGTATAAGGATTAAAATACTGATTTGCAGTCAAGTAGTGCTATGTTATCTTCTAAAATTAAGAATATTAGGTTTCTGACCCTCTTGCACTCTTGAAAGGATGTTAATCATAAAAAAAACCTCAAAACACACAGATGGGTAAGAAAAGGGTAATTAAGATCAAATGCTGCATTTAAAAAAAATAATATCCCATTCTTTCCATGCACCTTGTCCCATAATGAACTGCTTTGCTAGCACTTAATCAAAGAGCAGGTGTTGGCCCTCCAATAAGCAACCAAGAATCCCCCCCCAAAAGCACAAAATTATTATTAAAAAAAAAAAAAATTAAAAGCCAAAGGTGTGGGTATTACTATGTGCATCCTAGTGTCTTATTAGGATCAATTTGTATTATTTCCTAGCTGTTGGATGTCCTTGCAGAGACTTCAAAAAAGAGAAAGCTTAAGCCAGTATATAAACATAAATCTCTGATTTCTGGTGATGAATTATCACCTATGCAAGACTTGAGAGTAAGCCCTAGGGGGGAAAATAGTACTTACACTCCACCCAACAAAGTAGCACAGTGAGTGACTGATACAGTTACTCAAAAGAGATACAGTGACTCAATAGAAATAACTGTGATAACATTTACTCCTGTGCTATTTGTGCCATTGCTGTTTTGATTTTATCCTTACCTCAAGCTGAATGATACGCTCCTGCTCTTTGCAGCCATGCTTTTCATCAATTTCAATGGCTTTTCTCATTACTGCTGCCATTTCTGTAATTTGGTCCACATGCACTTGCAGCTCCTAAGACACAAAAATTAAATAATGACAGCTTTAGTAATATATTTTCTGCATTATTAAAAATAAGTAAAGCATTAAATGTGCATTTTGACTGTTGTGCCATTTAATAATGTGAGCACAGGCCTAAATCTGAGAAAACAAGTTATCTAGAACTTTACAGCATGAGCAGCCAGTGAGGTGCTGTTTATTTAAATAAATTTGGTTTGCCACAGCGATACCTTTTATTAGAATTTTATATATGCTTAAATGACTATGCCATGTGCTTGCTCTGACAAGGCCTTCCTGTGTTGCAGGAGCTGAGGTATCTAATTTTGGATATGCAGAAAGTCTAAACTAATCTAAGAACATCATGGTATGTGACATTCTTTCCACTTGTTTGAAACCTGATCCGAAGTCTGGTACAGCCAGTACCAGCCCATGGGTAGGCATTTATCTCTTGCAAAGACCAGATGAAGTGGTCACCCTTACTATGTCACACATCAGGAAACTCAGACCCTCTATAGAGATGGGTGCAGCCTCACGCTCATAAGCCCTAGTCCTCGTGGGTGACCTAAATCACCCTGATATCTGTTGGAGGAACAACACAGCAGGGCATAAGCAAGCCAGGAGGTTCCTGGAATGCACTGATGATAACTTCCTTCTCCAAGTGACAGAGGAGCCAACAAAGAAAGGTACTATACTGGACCTTGTTCTCACCAATGAGGAAGGGCCAGTGGGGAATGTGAAGCTCAAGGGTGGCCTTGGCTACCATGTCTGTAAAATGGTGGAGTTTTAAGATCCTTATGGCAGCAAGATGGGTGCACAGCAAACTCACTACCCTGAACTTCAGGAGAGCACACACTTTGGCCTCTTCAGGGATCTGCTTGGTATAGTGGGATAAAGCCCTGGAAGGAAGAGGGGCCCAAGAAAGCTGGTTATTATTCAAGGATCACCTCCTCCAAGCGCAGGAGCGATGCGTCCCAACAAAGAGGAATTCAGGCAAAAAGGCCAGGAGGCCTCTGTGGATGAACAAAGAACTCCTGGACAAACTCAAAAAAAGGAAGCATACAGAGAGTGGAAGCAAGGACAGGTAGCCTGGGAGGAATACAGAGAAATTGTCCGAGCAGCCAGGAATCAGGTTTGGAAAGCCCTGATAGAATTAAATCTGGCCAGGGATGTCAAGAGCAACAAGAAGAGCTTCTATAGGTACGTCAGTGATAGAGAAGACTACAGAAAATGTGGGCCCTCTCTGGAGGGAAACAGGAGAGCTCGCTACCCAGGATGTGGAGAAGGCTGAGGTACTCAGTGACTTTTTTTGCCTCATTCTACGCTGAGAAGCACTCAAGCTATACTGCCCAAGTCGCAGCAGGCAAAGGCAGGGACTGGGAGAATTAAGAACCTCCCACTGTAGGAGAAGATCAGGTTTGAGACCATCTAAAGAACCTGAAGGTGCACAAGTCCATGGGACCTGATGAAATGAATCCATGGGTCCTGAGGGAACTGGCAGATGAAGTTGCTAAGCCACCATCCATCGTATATGAGAAGTCATGGCAGTCTGGGGAAGTCCCTGCTGACTGGAAAAGGGGAAACATAACCCACATTTTTTAAAAGGGAAATAAGGAAGACCCTGGGAACTACAGTCTGGTCAGTCTCACCTCTGTGCTTGGCAAGATCATAGAGTAGATCCTCCAGGAAACTATGCTAAGGCATATGGAAATAAGGAGGTGATTGGTGACAGCCAACATGGCTTCACTAAGGGCAAATCATGCCTGACAAATTTGGTGGCCTTCTACAACAGGGTTACAGCATTGGTGGATAAGGGAAGAGCAACTGACCTCATCTACCTGGACTTGTGCAAAGCATTTGACGCTGTCCCGCACAACATCCTTGTATCTAAATTGGAAAGACATGGATTTGATGGATGGACCACTCAGTGGATAAGGAAGTGGCTGGATGGTCACACCCAAAGAGTTGTGGTCAATAGCTCAATGTCCAAGTGGAGACCAGTGACGAGTGGCGTTCCTCAGGGGTTGGTATTGGGACCGGTATTGTTTAATGGCTTTGTGGGAGATGTGGACAGTGGGATTGAGTGCACCCTCAGCAAGTTTGCCGACAATACCAAGCTGTGTGGTGTGGTTGACACACTGGAGGGAAGAGATGCCATCCAGAGGGGCCTTGACAGGCTTGAGAGGTGGGCCCATGCAAACCTCATGAAGTTCAACAAGGCCAAGTGCAAGGTCCTGCACATGGGTCAGGACAATCCCAAGCACAAATACAGGCTGGGAGGAGAATGGATTGAGAGCAGCCCTGAGGAGGACTTGGGGGTGGTGGTTGATGAGAAGCTCGGCATGACCCAGCAATGTGCGCCTGCAGCCCAGAAAGCCAACCATGTCCTGGGCTGCATCAAAAGAAGTGTGACCAGCAGGTTGAGGGAGGTGATTTTACCCCTCTACTCCACTTTCATGAGAACCCACCTGGAGTACTGCATCCAGCTCTGGGGCCCCCAACCTA
The DNA here is from genome assembly GCF_000699245.1 of Pterocles gutturalis. Lineage (NCBI taxonomy): Eukaryota > Metazoa > Chordata > Aves > Pterocliformes > Pteroclidae > Pterocles > Pterocles gutturalis. The sequence continues at coordinate 7,319 of NW_010112739.1, read as the reverse complement.
AGAAGGCCATGGACCTGTTGGACAGAGTCCAGAGGATGGCCACAAAGATGATCAGAGGTTGTTCAGCCTGGAGAAGAGAAGGCTCCAGGGAGACCTTATAGCAGCCTTCCAATCCTTAAGGGGGGGTACAGGAGAGATGGGGAGGCACTCTTTATCAGGTACTGCAGTGAGAGGACAAGAGGTAACAGCTTTAAGCTGAAAGAGGGCAGATTTAGATTAGATATTAGTCATTTTTTCCTGTGAGGGTTGTGAGGCACTGGAACAGGTTGCTCAGAGAAGTTGTGGATGCCCCATCCCTGGAGGTGTTCAAGGCCAGGCTGGATGAGGTTGTGAGCAACCTGGGCTAGTGGAGGGTGTCCCTGCCCATGGCAGTGGGGTTGGAACTACATGATCTTTAAGTTCCGTTCCAACCCAAACCATTCTATGATTCTCTGATAAATGAAATTTCACAGTCCATTTCAGGACAGATATAATTTTACCCCCTTGTCGTGGTACTGCTGCGGCTGTAAGATATGTTATACTATATGCTAAGGTAACTTCTTTTGAAAAGGATTTATACCTTTAATTTTTTAGGAGTTTGTGTTATAGTTCTAATCCAGTAAATTCTTTCACACCAATCTAAGTAGTCCCATTGATTTCAATGGCAGTAATTGCATACATGTGATTTTGTAAGGAGACAAGAAAGCATCAAATTATTAAGCTTTGTTTTCCCAGCATGCAGACCTTAATTCTGCTTTGCAGACTTAGTTGCTGAGGTCACTTAGAACTAATGTTTGCCTACACAGTTAAACGGCTCTCTAATTATTACATTTAACATAAATGGAATATAATACTTTGTTAGAAAGCTCCTGTTTAGATCTCTTTCCTGAAAATACATTTTAAAAGCCTAAACTATATATTAATGCTATAAAAACAGGTTAATTTCATACAAAGCTGCTGAATACTTATATATACCTCACTCATGATGGTTTACAAATATGTTGCTTGATGGCACTTTGCTTTTCTAGTTTTCAAAAGCCATAAGATGAAGCACACCTAATTTGAGCAAATTTCACCACCCTTCAAGTGTCTCAGGCTGCCCTGGATTCTACTCAGCAATCCTGATCAGCACTGAAATGAGAACCAGGGGTCGAAGCAGGAAAGAGGAGAACTGTATGCTCAGTTATTCAATATTCAAAAGAGCTTTAAAATATATTTTTAAAATTTATGGTATTTAGTGAAAAATATTTGAATACTGAATTGAAAAAGCTTATTCCTCCTACTCTCCCCAGTCAGTACAGGTTTACCAATTATTTGTTGGAGTCACAGCATAAGTTAAAGCCAATCTAAATGTCTGAATGTTCTGAGATCTGTGGGGATCTGGAAGTATAATAGGGTAGTTGCCTTAAAGAGCTAGGGAAAACAAAAGTATGTTAAGTAGGTACAGTAATGAAATGCTACTTGATAAAAGTTTAAATAAACCAGAAGCTAGTAAGGTTGACTTACTAGACTGATCAAGTTTCCTGTTCGTATTTCATGGACTGGATTATAAAAATTAGGACTTGTTAGTACAATGACATAAAAACTGAGACAAAGTAAGCTTTCAACTGATCCACTACAAACTCAAGTGTTAACTAAAAAAAAAAAAAAGGCAAAAGACAATAAAGCTATTACCTTGGAATGTTGCTCTTTTAACTTTGTTATTATACTTGGATCATCCTTTTTGCTCGCCATAAGCAACCTAAACATCTGTTCTCTGTACTTGCTCATTATGAGTTCCAAAGCAGACTGATGTTCTTCAAGAGACGTGCGTAGTTCTACCAACATAATTTTAAATTCAGTTAAAATTTAACAGAGAAGAACTGAAACAAAATGCAAAAGTACTTTGGCTTGAGAAAACAAAAAAAAGCCCTTAACTGAGTGTCCCCCCTCCTTGCACCATAAAATCTATGTAGGCTCTTCAAACGTGTTCAGTGGTGACTGCCCTGGGAAAATTCTGGTTCAGTCAAAACCAGAAGGTCTTTTGTTAATATGACTTAATATTCAGTCCCTTTAGCTGATATAAGCCATCTTGAGTGTAGCTGAGGAGCTTTACTCCAGCCACTGTAAGCAACACTGTACAAAAACTGGAAAGAAGTTTACAGATCTTTTTAATCTGCAGCTTGGTAAAATGAGTTAAAAAATGCTTGTGTTCAAAATATACAAAGTCAAAGGACAAATAAATCCTAAAGACAAGATTCATACAAATGGAGATTATAGACTCCTTTGCTGACTACAATTTAGAATACTTGAGGTATGCCAGGAGGAACAGCATATTCCTAGCCTACAGAATTCCAGAAGGAATTATACTACTACATTTACACTACAGCTTGTCCTGACTGCTCTGGAATTAGTTATTTTTAGCAGTGGGAAAACACATTTCCAAATAGATACCTACATGGTAAGATGAAGTTATATCCATCTCTTCACTTGTGCTGAACATTAGATAAGGACTGAAAAAGTAATTTTCCACAACTCCCTCTTTTTGTTGTTCATAGTCCTAGTGATTGGACATTAGGACTCCTTATTGATTGCACTATGATCAGTTAAACTGATAAATTGAGATTAGAAGAAAAAATTCTTCTACAACAATTTTTTGAGAACAGATCAATGGTAAAAGTCTCACTGATTCCAGTGGTGCAGGGTAGAACTTATAAAGGATAGAGTATTAATGTTTTACCTTTATTTTCCTGTTGCAATTCCCTAATCTGTCTGTTTTCTTGTTGGATACCCATCACTAATGTAGACCGAGGACGATGTCTTGCTACTTCATTGAGCTCTTGAATTTCTTCTTGATACTAGTTATTAAAAAAACCAATCACCACAACACAATTGAGTAACTGAAGGCAAGCATTACTCAGCAAGTCACAAAGGACCAGTTCTAATCTCTGTCAAAGTGTCTAACCAGCAAGATAATGCTTGTTTTTAAATAATAATATGGAACAAACACACACTTCTGAAACTGTAGATAACATACTGCCCTTTAGACACAAAACTATCACCTTTGTTTTTAAATAAGTTTCATACCTCAGATGGGTGTAGCGGGCATTATTTAACCTTCAATTAATGCAGGTCAAATTCACCATCAAGTAATTTAAAACTGATATACACATAGTAAAGAGAAACCATAAGGTTTCTAGATATTTACTGTGGCTTCCCAATACCTTAAACCACAAGGTTGTATGAGTACAACTCACATGGACTTAATAGATCCTGACTCTCAACAGTACTCTTGATTTGAAGTTATGAAGCCTCCACATGACTGGTTTTACAGGGATGAAGCACATGCAGGGCTTTATTATTTTACAGGCCCATTAACACATCCTGTGTTCTATTAAAATGACGGGATGAACCCCCATATGGAAAGTCAATAGACACCTTTATGTTTTTCCAGGAGTTCTCCAGTGAAAGTCACGCTCAATTGAAAAACATTCCTTGAATAGCTTACCATCAGAATGGAAATTATCACGAATAAACTTAAGAGGCTACTTTGAAACAAAAGGAGACTATGAAAAGATGAAGTATTCTGTACAGAAGAAAGCATGACAGGGCCTCTGTATAACTAAATGTGCATCTTGAAATTAAACAAATAGTATTTCATAGAAGAGCAAAATACCACACAATAGTGTGTAAGATATCAACCCAATTTCTGCCAGTGTTCTTCAAATAAATGCTAGTTTTCAATATTTAAGCTAGAGTAATAGAGAAAACTTCTTCACAGGATCAAACTAAATATAGAAGCAACCTATTTTTAGATCATAGTCATAACTACAATGAAAATACTTAGTATGGTATTAAAGGATTAACCAAATAATATACTGATTCTACATCGTATAGTAGCACGCAAAAATTATTTTAAATTACGTGGTTCCGAGTTGTTCTTTTAATGGAGTAAACAAAGTTGCAAAACAAACCTGTTTCATTGCTTCAACCCGCTTGTTAAGAGCTGTAGTCTGTTCAATAAGAGCTTCTGCTGCGTTGTCATGTTCCCTTAGCCGTTCCACCAATGCTTTCGCATCTGCTAAGGCTTTTTCAATTGTACAACTCATTTCTAAAGATTAGAAATATATTATTTTCACAACAGCACCTGTTTGCTATATTGAGAACAGCTATCTCTTATAAAAACTTTTTTTTTTAATCTAAAGCAGATGAATACAACTTTCCCCTCAGAAACATCCAAACATTTTGTCTTTTAGGAGCACGGAAAATTTATATATCTTAAGAATACCCTAAAGTCTGCCTTTCCTTTTCCTCCTTTAAATTTGCTGTTGAGACCATGTATCAGAGCGAGGAAATGAAAGCAACCTTTGTGTGGTGAAGAGAGTATCAATATACTAAGTGCAAAAGGAGGACTACTGAACATATGGAAACTGAGCAGTGCATGTCCTTCTGTTAGCAGCAGAGAGAAAAAAAAATATTACATTATTCCATTTTTCAATACTACCTTTTTTTTTTTTCTAATGTGCCCTCCTACCAGTCAGATATACGTCAAGATATTTGAGAAGTAGAAATCCAGCACAAATAAGAATGCCAAAGGACTAGAGTGGGCTGGAAGATTTTGATTAATTAAATCAGCAGAGAAGGAACAGCTCAAACTGACAGAGTAGAGAAAATTATTTGGGGAAAATTCAGAAAGCCAAAGGCTTGTGTTTTCTTCATGTCTATAAATGAACACAAGCATCGCTGCATGGAATGAAATTGTAAAATTTTCAATGGGATAGAGGAAGACAGCAATTTAGCTAAGAAAAGGAACCAACTGCATAGTTAGAATACCAGCCTTCTAATTGCAGCAGTTGTTAGAAGAAATTACCTATTGCTAAACTTGGAAAATGCTTGTACATATTAACACTTTCAAAACACTGGCCTTTACATTGAATTTTTTCATACTCATTCTTGATAGATTAAGTTTCAAGACTGAGATTTTCAGTCCAAGTTTTTATTTTCTTTTAAGAAACCTTGCACTTTTTCTACTGAAAAGGAAATCTACTTTAACTCCTTGAATAGTTCTTCAGCAATCACACAGCAATATAAGAGGTTGTTTAGAGTTATGGGCCTTAATAATATAAGGTTTAATAGTTGTTTCAGGAAGCTCTCTGAGGTACTGAATCAACCAAATCCATTTCTTAGCCAGGCCATTTGCTAAAGGAAAGATTTTTATAGGCATAAAAGGTAAATGAGCCTTTCCCAAGCTACAGGAAAAAAAAAAAAAAAAATTGCTCCATGTTGATTTTCTAAGTTTCTTAGGTGTCTTGACAAATCATAGCCTAGGATCTTTTAAGCCAAGCTTAAAGAAATCCTCACATTTTCCCCAACTGGCATTTCCCCACTGTCTCAGGTAAGTAGTAGAAGTAAGGATATTTCAAACACCAGAAATTCCAAAGATTTACAAAAAGACTTACAAACATAGCAGGAATATCCTGCCCTCATTCATTAAGGCGAGGGAAAACTAAGCAAGACAGCAGCAGAATTTGGAATGTTGTCTCTGAAACACTCTTGTGCACCCAGAACTTCCTGTAAGGTTTAACCTCTCAAAAGCACTGTAATTTGGTAATTTCATGAGCTGCTCCCTCTGCTCTCAGGAACACATGTAATATGAAAGCATTTATTACTTTTCCTATCCAGGAGGGTCTTTCAGGGACCTGACCATCATAGAAAGACTTGCTTACTGGCAAAGGAGCTTCCGTAAGTGAGCCTGGTGAATGCACAGGGCACAACTGTTTTAACCTGGGTTCTTTGTGATTCACGTGTTATCGAAAGCATCAGCATTTTGACATGCACAACTTTCCCCTATACGCATTCGTAATGCTAATTCCTTCCTGTTTACCAACTAGAGTTTTCGTTTTAACTTCTATATGATGTATATATGTACTTGAGGTAACAAGTCAAGTTCTTCAGCAGACTGGTGTGTTATCACAGGTAGTTAATTTATTCACTCTGGTTTAGCAGTTTGAGCTCTTTTTAATATTATGTAGATAGGGATCATACTGCATTGCTTTTACAGATCCGCTTTTCTTGGTCCTCATTTCTCCTTCAGTTCTGGTCTCATGTTCTTACTGGATTACAAAAATATCAGACAAAAGATGACCTTCCACACTAGCTGGCTAAACTGTTACAGAAATTGATTTAATCAGATCCATATATAAGGAGAATTTGAAGGCTAGTCTTTAACTCAATTCATGGGTCATTAATTCTCTAACCAGTATAAACAAAGCCTCTCAGGCCTCTCTAAGAGCTTGGAATAGATTTGGCATTCAGACTACAATGTAGTTAACAGCTCTGATAATTTGTATATACCAATATAAACTTTTAAACACAGTACGTATTCCTCTTCCCATGCACTTTCTCATTTTGACCCAACCCAGCCAGTCAAGATAAAAAGAAACTTGTTTGTAGCAAAGCCACTGGCGTTCTTTTTCACAGTGAATGAGTTGGGGAAGACACGTGTGTGCCTTGCGCAGAATTGCAGCCACACAAATTCAGCAGTGACTATCCACCATCACTGTGCAGCAGCTTCAGCACGCCAGAGGCCATCTCCTGTTTTGAGGCAGGATTTGTACCTCAAAAAGGAGAATCACTATTGTATCATGGTAATTCACAGTGGCTCCAAATCTTGACTAGGGTTCCTTTGGGCAAGACACTGGCCCTAATCCTTGGAATTTAAAATTCTCTGTAGTTGCTCTTCTGTCTGTCTGTGAAAAACAAAACTTTTGTCTTATCCTAAAATACATCTAAATGTGCAAGTTAACCTGGACATTTAGGAGGAGAAAAAACAGTAAATCAAATAATTAATTGATTTAAACAAGCTCTTATTGTATATTAATTTTCTTATGAGTATGAGCACTATAGTAACTAAACTTAATGACTCTTGAACTCTGCCCTACAAGAGATACTCAGTTGCAAATGTATTTGTTAGTCTGCAATCTTACCAATGGGGTCAACAGGTAGCAGGAGTAACAACTCAAACAACATAGCAATAGTGCTACTACGTATTCATTTCCTGTCACTTCCTGCTATTTACTAATTGCTTATAGTATAAAATTTGTCTGCCCTTTAAAAAAAAATCAACACCAAAGAGAAAATATTTTTATGCTACTATAGCCTTCCTCTGCTTGTCTGTCTCTTCTTTCTTTTGTATCCTTACTGAAAACTACCTTTTCCCATAGCTGAATGCTTCAGGTTTTTTCCTCTCCGCAGTGACCAGTTTTGCAACGCTGACCCACGCTGCAGTTTTTAAAGAGTTGTAGGCTGCCTGCAAACGTCCATTAGCCCTCTGCCTGTAAAAGGAGAGTCCCACAGGCTGA
>NW_010112738.1:23990-40563 GCF_000699245.1 Pterocles gutturalis | reverse complement strand
GAGGCCGGACGGCCTCGATCGGAGCCCCCCCGCTACCCTCCTTGCCCCCAGGAGGAGGGAGAAGAAATGCTTAACTGCAGCAACAACAAGAAGAAAGCCATTGGGGTATGGTTTCATCACAGATCATTGATCCCGCATTTAATTCCACGTTGTGTGCTTTCATCTCGAAGGCTTGTGTTGTTGACCTTGTTGGAAGAACGAGAGGAAGGGGTACACAAAACTGCATGTTGTGTCAGTGCTGAAGAGGTGAGGGGATTGTTCAATTCTCTATGATTATCTTGTGGACCGGAATAATAGGAATGAGATTAAGTTGTGCATTCAGCAGTTAACAAAACTTGTGCTATTTTATACGGTTCATCAGTTGCACTGCCATTGTGATATGACCATGAACAAGCATAGATGTGTTTTAGAGTACTCGTCCTACAAGAACTGCTGCAAGACCTTGCACACTGCTGAGGCGTTGAAATCAGAGTTATTCAGTCACATCTTTTTTTTCCCCTCAGCTTCATTCTTACCATGTGTTCCTTTACCCAGTGTTTATTAAATTCACTGAATATCCTAGCTGAGGTATTCAGGAGGGTCCTTTCCACATCAGCCTCATGTTTGTTTCTTTTATTTTTTTCTTTTTGATTTGTTTTCAATGTCAAAATTAGGTCATCTTACTTTTGTGTCCTCTCTGCTTCTTTTCCCCAGGAGTGTCAGAATAAAAATGTGTATCCCGTAGTTATTCCATCACAGTCTGCAGACTTGTCCAAGATTTCAGGAAAATAACCTAGTGGTTTTAACCTCCTTGCTGCGAATCTACCCCAGATGTTAAAGAAAATGGCACTGCTGGTTACTCATGAAATGGCAGTCTTCCTCCTGAGCCAATGTTAAATCAAACATCCTGTGAAGTATTATAAAGTATTGTGCCATGGGGTAGGGGTGTGGGGAGGCACAAATCTTCCAACAAAATGTACAACTGAGTCCCAATCACTATACAATAATAGAAAAAGAGCCTCGTAACTTCTCACAGAAGAAACAGCATTGCCGTTAGCATCTTTGCCAAATTCCACCATGCAAATTTACATTCCGTCTAACTGGCTTCCCTTACAGTTTTAGTTGGATTCATTCATGCTTCCTTTCTCTGGCAGCACTCTGATCGCTCTGCTCTGTTCACCTCCTCTTTTAAGAAGTCCCGATGTGATCTTTTGCACATTATTGTCACAATAATATTTAATACATTCATAGAGCTGTAAGCAATGTGCTGCAAAGGCAAGTACAAATCTAATAATCTCTATGACCTAAATGAAAAATATTAAAAGGAAATTAAAACAGGACAAATAAATCATGAAATTAAATAAAAAGCACCAGCTTGAAACTCACCAGCTTTTCCCTGGACTGATAAAAGATGTACTTCTGCTAGGAGCTCTCTATTGGTCCCTCCCTCTGCCTGTTAAAAGACCTGGCATGCCTAGAGTCACTACTGGTAACTGCTTACAGAATTATGAAATTCACATCACTTCCAAAAAAAATGATGCCTTCTTAGAGATGAAGTTTATTTCATCACTCTCTTTTTCACCCTGTGAAGACGGGAAGGGTTTAAGAAGGCTGCTCTGCTCCCAAACCTTTCTCCACTAGGCCTTATTGTGAACATAAATTCAGGAATATAAATTCAGTGGCAATTCCTATGCCGACTACTCACATTGCACTTGCAGTCTAGCACCCGGTCTTCGGCACTCTTGCTTCCTCCAACACGCTCACTTACAAATGCACGGTTTTGGCTAGTATGATTGCAGCTAAACCATTGATCCTGGTTTTATTGTTATTATAAGCATATTCCTTAAACAACATTAGAAATTTTGGCAAACATAACCAAGATTCAACTTCAGCATCCAAAAATCTGTCAAGGTTCATCCTGCAAACACCACCTGCCTGTCCCCCAGCTCCCAGGAACCAGCATCACGGTGCTTCCATTTTTGTGGCTATGAAGCAGACCTATTGCCTGCCAACACACTGGAGAAATGAGGGGTCTCCTCCTCTGCAACCTACAACAGCTGCCCGGAGCAACAAACGAGTGTCAATTTGTGGTGAAGGTTAAATCCTACCTGCATATCCAGTTTAGCCAAGCTTTAGAATAACTACAATCCCTGCCACAGTACAAACTGAAACTGCAGTGGTGACTGAATGACCACTTGTCCCTTATTTCAGAGGGCACCCTCAATTCGTTTCAGTTCCTGCACAAGCAGAGAAGACTGAACCAATCTCCTCTTTGCAGGGCAATGCTAAGCAAGGCAACTGCTGATTACAGCCTTATTTTCAGTAAAGAGCACCAGCCTTTTAAGAAGAACAGTCTCAGCACTTTAGAAAAAATACCTCTTCTGCCTCATCTTAAAGATAATGGGACAACTGAAATAAAATCATTAGGATGCATATTCTGAGCTGAAAGTCTGCCTGTTTAAATACTTCATGAACCCAGGCCTCGGGTTTTGCACTCGCAACTCAGGCAAGAAAACAGCACAAAAAAAGCAAGTCTCCCCAAAGGCTCATTAACAGCTGTACAAACAGGTGCTTGCTGCCTACCAACATTCAAAGGTTTTACTACAAGGGCCAGGACAGAGCAGCGAGTCAGCTCCCTGACAAGGTCTGCAGACAAAACCCTTACCACAGCTTTCCAGGTTCAGCAACCTACAAAGGGAAGAGTCCAACAGCTGAGCAGATTTGCTGTACTTGTGCTGGTGAGGAGCTGTAAGGAGGTCAGAGCTGCCCAAGCCGAGGAACCTGGAAAAAGAAATTTGTTTTCTGAGCTTTGGCTGAGACGTACAAGAGAGTATCTGAAGCAAGAAGAGGAAAAATTAAACAACTATGGTTTATATTTGTGTCACATTTTTATAAACATGGGAGCCAAAGTTTCTTCACAAAACTTTATAGCAGTGACTTCAGCATTTTCTTGTTGGTATGGACTGAGCTATGACTGCACATTAGTGAGAAATGACATCAACCATTACAGGAAAGTTTTCTACTGCTTATGCACAAGTTAATTGTTCATGATGAACTGCCTGATACAAAATGGCATGTAAAGGGGACAGATGAAAAATATTTTCTTACACAAGCAATTATCTTTTCTGTAAATATTCACATTTCTTAGAAAATAAAAAAAAAAATTACTACATGGGCAAAAAACACCAAACATTATTCATACAGACTACTGGTTGTAAAAGCAAATTAAATAATGTTATCCAAGACTGATTTGTTGTTAAAACTATAAACCTAGACAGGCAAGTCACTTGCCAGTAAAATACTAATTTTTTACTTTCAATTAAGACAGTATTTAAAAGCTTGGCTTAAAGAGCATGTTTTTCTCCATGGTCACCAATGACTCATGATATCAAACTATTTCGCATGCAGTTCATTATTGCACAGCTGAAAAGGAAACCATTAATTGCCTCCTCCTGGTTATTTCCAGTACAGCAATGAAACCACAGCAAGCATATTAGTAACATAGGAAGTACAACACAGTCTGACACTAGACTTTGGCAAGGCACCCTCCTTCCCAGCTACTTCTTAAGGAAAGGCTCGATTGGCCGCAATTTCTAAGTTCTGCAGGAGGTGACAAAGACAGAAGCAAAAGACTCTCTCAAGTGACTAAACACAATCTTCCTTCCCCCCACCCAGTGTGCTAAAAATGTGTTAGATTAGTATAAAATTAGCACAATCTTACACACCGAAAAGGGAATACCTTAGTTTACAAGGTGAAGCATACATTGAGTCAAGGAATGAATGATGAATGCAAAACTCGGTTTATCATTGTAGACAACTTGAACGTTGAGCATAAAGATGCAATCTTTCATGCACTCAAGTGTTTTTCCCTGAATCTCCAACAGGATCAGTACTCCAAGGTATTTGTCTCAACATCCCTACGCTGAGTGCTTCACAAGCAGGTGAGAAACACAATTGGTGGAAGTGAGACAGTGGATAGAATTGTCCATAGGAACATAACATTGCAGCAAAACATATCAAGACAACATTTTCAGTTCCAGGATGACACTTACAGCCAAGATGAAGAGGAAGACCAAGCCCATGATAAATCTGATAATCAGGATTCCAGACTGAGGTGTAGGAAAACCTAAGTGTTTCCACCTTTATGCTAGTACACCCTACATTCACAAAGCTTGTGCCATAGAATTCCAATGAAAAAAAAATCTTAAAAAAAAAGACAAAACGGCAAGCAAAAAACCCCAAACTCCAAACAAACCACCAAAAAGTTACAACTGATACAGCTGCATGGAGGAAATCAGCATACAGAATATGAAAAGCAGTAAAGTATTTGTTTTTAGCACCAGCTAATAGGGGTCTAGAAGGGACACTGAGAATCCTTCAGCCCAGAAGTTGGTATTTTTATCTAATTGCTTTCCAAATTAGGCCCATGTGTAGAAAAGAACTGTATGTTCCAAGAGTAACCCCATCTCAATACATCATTATATTATCTTGCAAGAAGCAAAATGTTCCAGGAGCACCTTTCCCCCTGCCCCCCAGTGGCAGTTAAGCATTAATTTGTTCTCTGAAAACTAGTGTTGATCTTTAGCACACAGAAATAAAATTGAAAAATAACTCGTGTGACTCTGGCCTTCAGGATCACTTACTTCTTTTGGCCAGAAGGGGAAGCTAGTGCTATGCATTTCTGTCCCACAGCTTGGATGTACTCTGAACACAGAGGAATTCAGAATTACTTCTTCATCACAATCATAAATCTACGCTGTTTGGCCACAGCTGAGACTTTGAACAACCTGAGGAACTTAAACACATTCAGGATTTGTTCAAAATGCATTCAGTAAGCTTCAGAATTTAAAAGTCACACCTCTGCCAGCGTGAATTCCTTCTCAGTTTTGTTTTGGAGAGTTACTCACAGAAGACTATCAGCAAGCAGCTGTAACCCTATTTAGGAATTCTTTACAGTGAGTTTACGGTCCTTTTACAGTGAGTTTCTGACTTTGCAGCAGAATTTTGCTGTTGCTCTCTACGGTTGCTGCAGTAAGTCAGAGATCTCTGTGTAACATAGGGCCTCTGCATGAATGTAACATTCCCACATAAACCAGAAACAAAATGCAAGGCATAGATTCTAACCAGTAGTTCTGTTTGTGTGTTAAGACACCTATTCAGAGCATCAGTGTGGGGATCAAACTGAAAACTTCATACGAAAGGTACAAAGAGTTGCCTTGTAGCATAAATCAGTGTTAAAGGACTTGATGTTTTATTGTTGAAAATGAAGAGAAATCTGCAGTATTCACCTCAGATGACTCAGTCATCAGCACCCTTCATGCTTCTCAGACCAGATTCAGCTGTACCTATTTGATGTTTGGCAATTTTAGTAGAGAAGGAGAGAGGCTGAATGACTTAGGTTTTTCCTTCTGATAACTATTCTGTTTCACCTTCTCAGCATTAAAAAATTGGCGGTTAATTTGATTAAAGCTGATCTATCAGCCATGTTAGATGGCCTTTCTCACAGTGCTGTGGAAAGAAACACCAACACTGATGTCAAAAGCTGTCTCCAGTTCTTTCCAAATTTTCTAGTTTTGTATCTGTGTCCGTAACCTTAACAAAAAAAACAAAACAAGCAAAAAAACACAACCTCCAAAAACCAGAGCTCTTAAGCCACATTTCAGAATGACATGTCAGTGACATTTCACCTCTTCTGTGCTACTGTTCAACTGAAAAGTAAACAGTCATTCAAACCCTCCCTTACTTTAGCTGGTGTTCTGGAAAAAACAGCAGTTCATGAGTTAAAGGCTCATGACCTGTCCCTCTAATTGTGGAAAGCATAAAAATTCTGATGTCATCTCCTCAGAGTGAACTCATTCTTATACCTAAGTCTATGACAAGAATAAAAATGGCATCAACAATCTGTTTCAATGACACTGTTTGTCTCATTTCCAATTAGAAAAGTAACATTTCTCCGAAGTCATTAGTGCCTGGCCATTATATCTCACCACTTCTCCAGTCTCGCTGCTCCGAGAGCAAAGACTCCGGGTAGGTTCCTGTCAGGAATATTGATAAGCCTCAGGAAGAGCTCTTTTCCAGATGGTCTCATACAAGGCATTCATGCTCCAGCTGTTCCCCATGAAGGTTAAATGCTGTTAGCAGAACACGCTCTCCGGCGGAAAGTGAGGTTTGTCACTAGGATAGCTGTGCAAATCACTGAATTCTTTAGCTGTAACTCAACTTCACTTTAACTACATAGGCATATGGAACAAAGAAAAATATTCTTGCCTGGTTTATATTAAATCAGTATGTCTCAATAGGCATGAAAATATGCTCAAGTGACAAAGGGATCCTCAACATCAGCATCTCTGACTGAATTCAATTCTTAAATGTTCAGACCAGGCCCTAAACACTCAGTCATAGCACGGAGAAGGAAAGCATCGAGGACACCTGTGCTATTCCCAGATTTTTCTAACCTGTCACTGATGATCTCCAATGATCAGATCAAATCTCCAAAACCTATGCAGATAACTTGTTACAGTGTTTTGCTATCTTTACTGATAGCAACTTCTCCCTCCCGCACCCAGTAGTAAACTAAATTTTATTCTCTGCAATTTAAGCCTGTTATTTCTTGTCCTATTCCCCATGAAGTAGAGAAAAGGGACCAAACTCTTCCTCTTCAGAGTAGCTTTCTATGCATGTTTCAAGACCTCCAGGTTTGTTGCAAAAACAGGAGTACATGCCAAACAGGCCAGCTAGAACCACTAAGGATGTTTTTTCCTATCTAGTCCCCATATTTGCACAGTTGTTTATTCCTGTTGCAGTGTAGGATATCACATTTGTCTCTATTAAAGAGCAAGATCTTAACAAGCAGAACAGAACTGTATCTGGAAGGGGAAAAAAAATATAAAAAAAAAACCCAACCTCCTTTATATGTCACAAATCCATTCCTCTGACCTTTTCAGCTAATTTTAAATGATAATTATTTACCATTATATTTTAGATCAAAACTTCATAAATACTGTTTTTAATGCAGTGAGCATAGCAGACCCTGACAGGCAGCTTCCTCACTTGATTCTCCCACCACGCACACAAACACTCCTAGATTACTTAAAGATGATGACTGCAGTGTCTCAGAAGCCCAGACAAGAGGGCAGCATGTATTTTAGTGAAGGTTATTTCGGAAAACCTTATGATCAGCCTTTCTGGAAGAAGACTACAGGTACAGACTTAATGCTAGTTACCTCACCGCAGACTTTCTTAATTCTTACATTTTAAATAACAAAGACCACATTTTAAAGTCTGACCTGTAAAAGAATACTCCTTTCGTTCCTAGTGCTCTGTGAAAAAGGTGACACCGCAGGGACTTTTCCCCTGAAAAAAGAGAGGGCAAAAAAAAAAAAATTCTTTTGCCTCCCTTCTTCACTTTAATGCAACTGTTGAAGGGTTCCCCCTCTCTCATTTTTTTTTTCTCCAACGTGACTCTCAGATGCTTGTTGGATAAATATTTCAACACTTGCTCAAAAAAGAAGAGTAAATACTTTTAATATCCCTTTTAAGAGCTTTAGTTTAAAAAGGTATCCGAGAAACAGTCAAAAAAGAAACAGCAAGACAAAAACCAGTTTCATTCAAGGAAACAATCTTCGCTGATAATCTTTTCTGAAGACAAATTTAGACATTCCTTATGATCAGTTCCCAGGGGATAAAAATTTTTAATATTTTGGCTCAATGATGACTGTGAGAGTCCTGGAATTAGGCCAGCTTTTTCTAGCTGGTGCTAGAAACAAATATTTTACTGCTTTTCTCACAAGAGCCTTCTGAAAGTGTCACGAGACAATGAGCGCATCAGGATTCCCAAGAAAATAGGACAGAACCTCACTGTATTTCCAGCGGGGTGACAGTCACTAAAGGCAAGTGGAAGACACCAACATTTTGCATAAAATAAATAAATAAATACATAACTATAAAACAAACACATTTGGCTAGGTACTCACCCTACTAAAAAGGCTTGGAAACCACAGGCTGGAAATGCTGTTGCAAAATGCAATTCTGAGATGTATTAAGAGAAGTGTTACAAGAAAGAAATTAAGTCATCATTTCACTTCACTCCGCTCTCCCTGCAATAGCTTTGAATTACTGGTGAGGTCTGAAGGAGACTACAGCACTCGCTTTCAGGCACCTTACTAGAAGAGATGTAAACAAACTGGAACCAAGAGGAAAACTTAATCAAGAATATTTAAATGTGAAGAAAAGCAAAGAACTTAAAAAATCAGCTTTTCTGGAAGAGCAGAACTGGAAAAGTAGGGGAAGGAGTGGGAATATACCTTTCTTCATAGGCATATGGTGTTATGGAGATGACAGGGAATGATTTGCTGCATCACCATCAAAAGCAGACTAACAAGTAACCAGTTTATTTTGTAGAAAGGCAAATCTAAACCAAATTGCAGAAGAAACTTCCTAACTACAAAGATGATTAAGAACTGGAGCAGAGTACACATAGGGAGACTGCAAAATACCTTCTATTTGAATTTTACCTAATCCCTATATAAAATAGTTCTGTCCCTACCATATACCACCCGAATGATGCAGCCAGCACATCACTTGACAGGGATTTACTGCACTTTTGCATAACATAACATGTACAAGGCTCAAATATGCCTCAGACGCAGCATTCCTAAAAGAATTTCTGTCAAATCTTTACACACCTAAAGTGTTGTTTTGTTTGTTTAAAAGTACTTCCCCTCCCCTCACAGCCTTCAGGCTTTTAGCCTGATCTTTTTAGAGGCAGAAATGCATTCTTCCTCTGTAGAACACAGCATCTGTTCCACTGTGAGATCTCCCTGTTGCTGAGTCAGCTTTAGCCAGAAGGAAACCACATGGAGCAAGTGCCTCCAGATTTTTCCCTTTCCTCCTGTAACACCCACAGAGGCAGAATTCGTTTGTGGGAGGTGGCAGGGAAGGAAGCAAACCAGATCCCTGCACCCCCCTCCACAAATATCAGGACTAGAATTTCTCATCTCTTTTCATCCAGCTTTCCAGGAAAAAATACATATGGTATTTTTCAAATATAGTAATTTCAGGTACTCCACTATTTTGAGATTTGGAGAAAGCACATACAGAGCTCGCAACAGATGCTGTCAGATAACAGCAACAAGCACAGTCAGGTCCTACAAACATCACAGACCCATTCATGTGACTGTTATCCTCAAACCAGCGCTCCTTTGAAAAGTGACTGCCATGCACAACAAACTCATGTCGAGCAAAGTAAATCACTATTTTTCTATTCTCACCCGTGCCTTAACAATAGGGTCTTATAGAATTTGCCATCTCTAAAGGAGGGGAATTTAAAATTTTATTCCAATTGCAAAATTTGTACTTCAGTAGTGAACCAGCAATGTCAGGTTAATGATGTCAGACTTGCAGTCTGGAAGCTACACTCCCAACAATCCACAAACAATAAACAGACTATTTAAAAAAAAAAAAAAAACAAACCAAAAATCAAACTGTTCTTCCAGGTATACATTAGGTATCTTCTCATGCTGCCACATGTAACTTGCAGTCTACATTCTTTCATTAACCAGCTCTTTTCTTATGCTCTCAAAAACTCTGTAAGAGCTCAGAGGAAGAAGGGTTTTGGAAAGATGGAGCAGCCTACAAGGAATAAGCAGTACGAACTTTACAAGGAGTGTTCTGGTTCTGCATGTGAAAAGCCAAAACCAGACACAGAATACAATCCACAGATTATACATGTGAAAATACGGGAAGTTGAGAGTGCCTAATTATTACATATGCCTGAAGAGGTTATAATCAGTTTATTGTCACATTACATGGCATTCTTTCTGAGGAAATTAAACCAGTTTTTACTGACATGCTAGCCAGCACTTAAAAGTACACTGTATTCCATCTCGGACAACTCTGTCTTTAATAAAGACAACATACTGTCAAATACAGTCCAAGTACGCTACCTCTCTGGTTTTTACTACCTATTGTCAGACACTTCAAATGATGAGAGAAACCTCAACCTTGCTTCTAGTGCTGCAGGTCCAGCCCAGCTCCTGTGTAAATACTAACCTTCACGCACACAGGCTCTTACCCAAAACTGCTGTACGTAAAATATTTGTGTCTCAGATCAATTTCAGAAAAAGACTTAAATGCGTAAGGCAACATCTGGGATCTGCGCATTCATCCAGCATGTGGAAGCCAGTTACAACCATGTTTTCCCAGCTTGCGTGGCACTGAAAGGTTACCATATGGAGATGAGTAACTGTTATTTGGATTAGGCTTTCAGCTACACTCACTCCCCTACGAGGACCCTTTCCTGTTTATGTGACAGGCATGTCACATTTTTCAGGCGTGCCATACACAGTTGTAGAAATAATGAACTTTGACTGGGCTTCTTGTATACACTACCTGCGTGAGGCCATGGTGATTTCCAACACAAGGAGACACAGTAATGTTTCACAAAACACAAGAGGTGACCAGAGCATGAGGAAAAACAAAGGCAAGGCCACACGGTCTGCATATGCTTTCATCCACCTCACTGTTGAAGGAAAAACAGCACAAGAGCACCCAGACAGCTCTGCAACAGCCCTGAACACCACCCCACACAATGAGATCACTCAAACCATCATCATGCCATCCTTCCCCACACGTGATGGTCACATGCCAGACAGCCTCCACGCATGTGTTGAGCTGTGAAGTTCCAGGTCTGACCAACACATTTGAGATTGTTCAGTGAACCCTCCCTTACCACTGTACGCACACCTTTTTTGCTTTGCTTCCATTGATTACTCACAATATGGACTGAGCTGGGCTCATATGGTGCTAACAGATCCCATGAACCAGAACAGGTGGCCCCTACTGAAGGCATGCTCTGCAGAATCAGGCTCCTCAAACACAAAGCTCCTAGCTCAAGGTAACTGCTTAAATCGCCACACGTGCCCATGTCAACATTAAGACATCCCAGCACTTCTCTAGGAAATGTTTTGAAGATGGTTAATGTCTAGAAAGTTTAATATTTTAATAGTTTGATTATAAGAATGTAAACAGCTGCTTTCTGGACATAATGTCCAGAATGTATTCCAAATTAGTGCCAAACCAATTGTTACCAGTAGAGGTACAAAGAAACCCCACACCTAAATTAAAAGCTGCCCCATGAAAGAGTATTTACAAAGCTACTCTCCTGGCACAAGATAAAAATCCAGCTCCTGGAACCGTAAGTCCTCAGAGCATGCAGATCAAGGTAGCTTCTTTCTGTATTGCTTTGGAAAACAGCATGGACCAAATCCAACAGACACAGGGATCAAGCTGTGTTTGAGAGGTTTGTAAAGTTTGTTTGTAGTCAAACCACTGCCCCAGCCATGTTCAAAATGAAGACATGCTTGGATCCAGTTTTTAAACAGTGTTGTTGCCAGCGTCACAGCCTATGGTGATTTTGACTTGAGGAGACTGGTCCACAAGTTTGAAGAAGTATCTGATGGAACAGCTGCCATCTTCCAGACTCCACATATCTATCTGAAAACACTCAGGATTATGAATCCCAAAATTATCAACAGAAGGCAGAAGTGAAGGGCTCAGAGAGAGAGACCGTGCTCTCCTGCCAAGAACCAAGTGCTCTGGGAAAACAGTGAGTCTTACTGCAGCACTGCACATAGCAAGTCTCATTCTCTTGCTTGTACTAAGTTTGACTCTGTAAACTAAAGGAACCAAACTCTTTGAGCAAGGAAGGCCTGTTTGGCACGTGCAGAATGCCCCCCGTAATACAATTATAACTCATTTTACATTTACAACAACACGGAGTTGTAAGTGGCAGGTTTTTATCAGTGCTATGGGGGATCCCAAGTCCTGTTTAAAATCTGAAGCACACGAAGGTGCTCACTTCTCCTCTGAGCTTTTTTACAGTTTCAGATGAGTGGTAGGATGAGGAAGAGATGATACAGATTTTTCAACTCATACTGCAGCAGCAGGATGAAAAGGGGAATCACAAATCAATTCCTAAGAGAAAACTAGGAATCTGCTCCCATTAGAATAAAAGTTTTTACATTCCTGAAAGATGAGTGAATAAACTTCCAGGATTTTAACTGTTTGTAAAATTTGTGTGTTTGACATTACTTTTGATGACTTCAGCCTCACGTGACAAGTCAACATACACTGAGGATCCACATGCCGTTCTTAACTGTAAAGCATTTATCAGACCCAAGTGAAAACTATACCCATCTTGTCCATTCACTGCACAGACCTGCTCATCTTTGTACTCACGGCAAGCCCAAAGGATGCTTACATTATAATCTCACCGGAGTTACTTTTGTGTTTGTCACAAGCTTGATCAGGAGGCTGTTTCTCCATTGCAACTGCTTCTGGAAAACCAATTCACTACACACCCTGTCAGACGTAGCTGCTGCAGCTGAAGAGATCATCTCCCACAGCCGGGATGAATGAAACAGAAGCCACCTTGTCACCCACCTCAACTAAACTGAGCAAGAGTGGGAAAACGGAGCCCTCTGCCCCAGCAGTTCGCAGCACGTGAATGTACCTGGCCAAACCGGTGGCAGTCTGCCGCACCACACAGACTTGTGGGCTGCGGTGGCACAGGAACAGGCATGGCACCTCACGAGGATGGCAGCCCATGGGAAAAAGGACCACTTCAGCCAGAACACACATAATAGTGGCCCCTGTGAACTGGAGCCAGGTCCCAGCTACACAGCTTCATTTGTCCCAGAGGCTTCCCCTCTGAGCAAGTCACCACAGTGAGCAGAGAGCACAGGAGCTTCGTTCTATAAGCCACACAAGTTATTTATTCTGGAGCCTTTTGGGAGAGAGATGACAAGAACAAGAGCAAGGTTTGTTTGTGAAGCTGAAGGCAGCAGTCAGGGAAGACAACTGCTGGATACAAAGCCTAAGCACCCTGGCTGACGACTTCTGTTGTTTCAGATGCAAATCAAGCAACATACATACTGTAGAGAGAAGGGATGGGATCTTAATAACTGTAAAAACCTTTAAAACAATAATCCTACACAAAAGTGAAATCCAATAGCATCAACCTTTCTCACTTTACCTTCCTCCTCCAAAAAGCATTTGAGACAGCAGGGCTTGAAAAGTGGTGCCTGTGAAACATGCATGTTGCTTCCAATGCCTCAACCAACCAATAATTCTTTACCTGTCTTTGGCGAAAACACTGTAGAGGGTTTTTTGTCTGACTGAAAGATACACTATCCATCAGGTATGAGAAAAGCATCAGAGAAAAAGCTATTTTGGAAAGAGTTGGAAAAAAAAAAAAGTAATCAGAAATGTAGGAGGGAGGGAGGTTTAAGAAACAAATCAGAGAGTGTGTCCCCTAAAAGGATAACACAACAAAGGTCCCTCTCTTCATTGAACTGTTTAAGTCAAGGACAGAAGAGGACAGAGCAAAGTAAGAGCCATTTTCACTTCTCTCCCACACAGAATCACAAATATATTTGAAGAAAATGAACTGTGAGATGATGTGTGTAAAAAATATACTGCTCTACCGTGACTGGTGATGGTAGAGTTATGTTGTATATTTAGGCAGACATCCAGAAAAAGGTGATTGCCAGTTCACAGTTATGAATCATGAATCTCAACAGCAGAATAAGAGGCTACAGTGTGCTGAACAGAACGAACCAGCAGCACTTCATAGAGAGACCATCAAAACACAGCTAGCTTCCAACATGTCAATCAAAGGTTAAAAGCATGGTAAAACAAAGGGAAAATCAAGGAGATAGGAACACCAAGAAAGGACCATATGAATTTCAGACATCTCTGCATTGATTTTTTGTCTTCAAACAATAGTTGCAGAATTACATTGAGGCTAGAAAAGACAACTGCAGTTATAAAAACATAGCTACAATAGCAAGAGAAGTGATTTAGCAAGGGAATGGCTTTATCGAACTAGACAGCAATAGCAGGTCAGTAAGCATTGGAAGATGAGGTCTGAGATTCTCCAATACAGGATATGTTAAAACATGAAGTATTTCCCTCCATCCCTTCCTAAAACCACACAAGTAACCATGACTACCTCTCTTAGGTTTCATCAAGTCTTTTAAAGGTTCACTAGAGACTTCAAAATGGTGAAAAAGCGATCTCCCCCTGAGAAGAATTATTTTCTTTCCAGCACTTAAAAGGCAAAGCACAGATATCAAAACACATTCAGCTCCACTGAAGTATTTGTCTCCACATTTTCTACTGTTCACTGCTCTTCGTCAATTCTTTTTCTAAAACAGTTATCCATACCCTATGGGTTTCTCCTAACAGGGACCATCTTCTTGGTTTTTCACCCTGAAGTAGTATCTTCCATATTTAACTCTGTTGTTCAGAACATTATACCCAAGAAACTATGTGGAAATAAAACCAAATTGGGTTTGGTTTTATTGCCAGCAGGGACTCACCTGGTTACAGTTGACACTGTAGGCTCTTTCTGAGTTTTTAGCTCTCATCATTCTTTCTTTTCCTTCTGCCTTGTCCTGTGCCTTTTCCAGCTTTCTGACTCCAGCTATCCAGAGTGGGGCAAACCAGTAAAAAACCTCCAAGACATTCCAAAAATCTTCACAAGAGCCTCTGACTAGCAGTTGCATCCTCCAAGATAACTTCTGTCCTGGCTCCTGTTTTTCTGGCTATTAGTCTCAGGTGCTACTCCAATCCACTCAGCTTATTTAATAAAGTGCAGCTGGGATACTCTTGTGCCATCACACGAAAGTACACTTTTTCTTTACAGCTAATGCCTCCTCACCACAAACAAAAAGCTGGATAACAGATAAAGAAAAAAATATGTATACTGCACTTCAACAGGATCAACAGCATAGAAAAATTCGTAACAAAAGGAACTTACAAAAAACAGGGACTCTGCAGAAGTACTACCACTAAAAGTTTCTGAGACACTGCAGAACCATTATTTTCTGATTTTAATCCCTGTTTAGGAAAAACAGACAAGAATTACAGCCCAAAGCATACAAGACACTAACATTCAAAACCTGTCACAACAAAAAACTGTCTTTTCTTAATCTAAAGGGATTTCAAAGTTTACCAAAACTTGCACAGGATCATCCAAATATGAAAACATCCAAATAGAAACACTAAGACATGCATGACTGATGAAAGGGATTTCAAAGTTTACCAAAACTTGCAAAGGATCATCCAAATATGAAAACATCTAAATAGAAACACTGTTAAGACATGCATGACTGATGGTTACAGCACTGGTTAAAAAAAAAGTCACTACTGCAATGCTGTATTCCAACAAAAGGAAGCAAACTGGTTGGGAACAGCTGGGAGTTAATGTAGCAGGGGCTGAAGATGGAAAAAACAGATGTGACTGAACAACAAAGAGCATTCTTTTTCTTTTTGGTTATTTTTAAATTTTACTTAGGACTTACACTAATGCTATAACTGCTTCTTTATGAAAAATACATGTTAAATTAAACTAAAAAAATTAATCTGTTCTTGGAACTTATAAATACAAAATAAGGTCACTAACCAAGTTCTAAACATGGGACTTGAACACTGTGGATTTTTTTTTCCCTTAGCAGGGGAAGAAGGTTTAGCTTTAAAAACATATTGAACCAAGCAATGGAATTGACATTTAAAAAAAAAGATAGGATCGACTCATTCTCCAAAAAGAGCCATTACTCATTACAGTGACGTACACAGGCACATATCTGGCTGAACACACATTCATCTCTGTTGCTCAGGTTTCCCTCGTGCTCCTGCGAGTGCTGCACAGTCCATTATAACCCAGCACAGGTGCTCAATCTCCAGTCAACCCCCAGCCTCTCCAACTCCATCATCTCAGCACCTGACAGACACTTTGCAGCTGCAAAGGGACACTTCTTTCCTCACCTCTCCCCAGAGCAAAGGAGCATGGAGGCTCTTCACCACAACCATGGCAAGGAGCAGCGAGAGCCCACTGCCGGGGCAGCCTCAGCAAAATGGCTGGAAGGCGGCAACACTTTCCACCAGGTAAAACCAACACAAGGCAAACAGCCAAGAGACTACACGAGGGGTGATGCACAGACGTGGCATCCAAATACTTTCCTAATGGAATACAGGCATTCAAACAACTCCCTCCTGATGAAAAATACCATAAGGCAGGGAGGTATTTGAGGGAGATGTTGAAACTTTTAATGAAAGGAGACCAGACTCACTTCTCTGTTTTACAAGTAGAGAGAAAGCAGCAGACAGATGAGGCCAGATCGCATTTGGGTTCCTATTGCACCATGATCCTCCCGGAAACTATGCTAAGGCACATGGAAAATAAGGAGGTGATTGGTGACAGCCAATGTGGCTTCACGAAGGGTGGTGGTGCGGTCAACACGCTGGCAGGAAGGGATGCCATCCAGAGGGACCCTGACAGGCCTGAGAGGTGGGCCCTTGCCAACCTCATGAAGTCCAACAAGGCCAAGTACAAGGTCCTGCACGTGGCTCGGGGCAATCCCAAGCACAAATACAGGCTGGGAGGAGAAGGGCTTGAGTGCAGCCCTGAGGAGAAGGACTTGGGGATGCTGGTTGGTGAGAAGCTGAACATGAGCCGGCAGTGTGCGCTTGCAGCCCAGACACCAACCGTGTCCTGGGCTGCATCAAAAGAAGCGTGACCGGCAGGGGCAGG
>NW_010112738.1:0-23529 GCF_000699245.1 Pterocles gutturalis | reverse complement strand
CCCTGCCTATGGCAGGGGGGTTGGAACAAAATGATGTCTAAGGTCCCTTCCAACCCAAACCATTCTGGGATTCTATCATTCTCTGGACATTTCTCACCAAATTTCTCAGAGCTCGGTGCAGTGTGCAACTATGCTTACTTAGAGATTACCTCCAGACAGCTCTACAGTCTGCTAGACTTTTCAGTAAAAGGCAGAGCAACTCTTTACTCATAGAGATATTATACGTTGAAACATCACAGAAATTTTAGTAAGTGGCTAGGATATTTCAGTGTTACTGCATCCATTCTAATCTTGCCTGGTTAAGAAATCTTTCTCTCTAGTGTACTCATTTATCTCCTAATACTGAGTTTAGTAGGGTTACTAACCTGTACTAATCATAAATGTCTAAGCTCAGCATATCTTCATTTGTAGTTGTTCCTCCTCCAAGACCGTATCATTATCTGGTTTGTTAAGGGTCTACTAAAAAGTGGACAAGACAAGGTTTTAATCAAATGTAAGCAGTAACAACAGGTTTTATTCAAAACTTCCAGTAAAGAGGACCCACTAGTTTTGGAATAAAGGTACTTAAAGTACTACAGTTTACGTGAATATAAAAGATAAAAGAGAAGAAAATAAACCAAGCAGTAAAAAAAATAAAAATTAAAAATATATATATTTTTTAAAAGTTTGAAATAGACCCATACAAGGATTTCAAAGTCCTCCAAACAATTAACAGTTACTAGGTTTGGCAAAACAAGATTCTCTTACAAAATTAAAAGCCTACTTCTGTTACATAAACTGTATAAAATCGCTCAATAGTTAAAGAGCACTTTGTACAATTTTGTCTTGAAATACATAGAGCTGCAGCCTTCAAACTGCAGGAATTAATCGCTTTGTCCTCTTCATGGGTAAAAGAATTAACCAGCTGCACAATTGTTTTGGGGGAAAAGGAAGAGGCAAAAATAGTCAGAATTAACAAGATGAAGCCACTACAAAAATGAAATGCACAGCAAAACTCAGACCTCAGTTTAAACTAACAAGCTATGTTTACAATATATTCTACATTTCAGTTGTCATTTTCCCATCCCGCTCCCACCTCCCCCCATTCAAATATTCCTAACTCCTTTATGGTCTAAATCTAATTAATTTCTAAACTTTCAAATACACCATACATACATTTAGCAAAAAACATACCTAACATTCTTGCAGCAGTATGGTCAGGACACAGTTTCAAAGATTATTATACAGTTATTGAGATTAAAATGTATGACTGTTTTTTCTTTTAAAGAGAACAGCAATCATCAACTTAGACATATGGTTTTAAAATGTACTGCAGAGAGCCTGCAAAAAGCAGACTTCACCACCGCCGGCTCCTAGCTGCAGAGGACACAGTGGAAAACAGCAAGTGCCGAATGTAAGGAAGAAAGAGAATCTCAGAGTGCGAGCTACAGGAAGATCCTTCGGGAACTCCGTCTGACAGACTGTGGTTTTGTCTCAGATGTCCCCGTTGCACTAAGCCCTGCAAATCAACTTTGCAATAGTACTTTACAATGTAAACTAAAATTCTTGATACCAACAGTATGTCAAAGGTGTGGGGTTTTTTGTTTTGTTTTGCGGTTGTTTTTTTTTTTTTCTAAATCCAACAGTTGGTCACAGAAGTCAAGTATTTTCATGGCTCTTATTCAGCTGCTGCCAGTTCAGGGGAAAAAAAAAAAGAAATAAAAAAAGTATGTGTCTGACTCATACTTCCTTCAAGTACATGCAAGGCTCAATTGTATCCAAAATGCAGGAGCTTGGGACCTTTTAAGACACTGAAGAAATAGGATTATGAGGAGAGCCCATCTGAGTAAGTACTTTATCCAGCCACTGAAGGGGACCATGAAGATGTATCTCTATCCAGCATGGAGTGCTCGTTACATCTTGGCGATGATATTCAGCTCCCCAACCCTGGAAACAGAATCATAAGTGGGGAAAGAAAAAAAAAAATCACCTTATTTTATAATATCAAATACATGAGAAGCACACGTCAATTATCTTCTTTCTTACCAAAAAATAATCTAGCTTTCAACAGTGCTTATCAGCAGGGTAGCAGAACACCCTTGATGCACTAACTATAGTCACATTTCAACAAACAAATCCGAAGTAAAAATAAATCAATAAATTTGGAGAAAGTGTAATTTTGCGATCTCTTGGAACTGAAGTCTTTAAATTCTCAAAGACATAACTTGTGGCAGTGCAGAATTTCCCCATACCTCACTGCCAGCTGCATGATGACCCAATAAAAGCCTCTGAAGTGGGGGGGAATAATCAAGTCTTCTCTGCCAAGACCAAAAATAGAACAAATTGAGGGGAAATGCTGCCAAACAGATCAACATATTAAAAACCAAGGTCACAGACTGACATTATGGAAGTGGGGGTGAGGCATCTGTCTGACAAGAACCAAAGCATCATTCGCAGGATGGATACAATAAACCAAGCAATAAGTCTGAATCATTCCTCTTTGGAGAAAGAGGGCATGGTCACTCCCCAGTAGGCTTTCTCCAGTTAAGACAAGATAGGCTTTGTTTCAGCTTACACCCGATTCAGTTCCAGTAATTACCAATCATATAAGCAGATATTTAAACAGCATTCAAAATCATTTTGTACATGAACCATTTTTGGAGCAGGTCTGGAGACCAGACTAAGATAGCTGCAGGTACAGTTGGGTCTGCTCTATACGAACCCCTAATGAAGGGACTACCCAGCTTCCAGCACAGGTGGCAGCAGCTCTGGACACTATGCAGCACAACATCCAGTAAGCAGGAGGTCCTGTGCAACTGTTCAGACAACGCTACAGGATGCAGAGCTTTAAACAACCTATTCCATTTCACAAATCTCTGTCCTAACACATCTGTAAGCTTCTATCCTGCTCTCAAGAGCGCTTCAGCATACTACCATCTTCATTTGACTACTTTCATTTATGTGACCAGCCCTTTTATATCAGTACACACGTTACACTCATAGCCACATCACAGATCGTGACCTTGCGTGCACCCCTAGGATACAAAGGTACTCATATTATTCCAAATAATTACTGCAGCTCCTCACTTGGGAGCTGCTGGTCAAGACAGACGTAGAGGACTACGCTAGCTACGTTACCACAACCGTTATAATGACGCACACTGCAGTCCCAGCTCACCTCTCCAAAAAGGCCACCTAGAAGCACAAAGTTCAGCTGGGCCTCTTACAGAGCAGGAGATGGCATGGACCACAATAATGGGAAAAAAAAGGGCAAAAGCTGATGGATGTAATGAATTGGTGGCTTTTCCACTTTTAGACCAAGTATTTCATGACTCAATACTTTTCAAAACTTACTTGTACCACATTTTTGCCATATGCCTCAAAATTAGAAAGACAAGCCCCATAATTCCAGAGTAAATATGCAAATAATTTTAGACACACATGCACGATCCAGACACACATTAAATACAACGATCCAACTGAAACACTAAATTTACAAGAGGCAATTCAATGAAATTAGAACAGATAACAGACATGATAGAAATGCTTCACAAGTGACTAGAGACTTATGTGAAAAAACACCTTCTGCAAGTCACCTCAAGCTTTCAAAGTACGTGCATCAGAAGAGGTTTTTGTCCACAGACAACTTCATTTCATTAAGATTTGTCTTACACTTAACAAACATGATTCCATAAATTCAACAGCTATTAACAGGTTGATGGAGGGAATCAATGTATCATTCAAAATCACCACACTACAAAAAAATAATCTACTTTGCTTACAAAATAATCTCAAGCAAATTTTCACATACCTTTACAAAACTCATACGGAGAGTGCACATCTTAGTAAGCTCATACACCGTCTCAAAGCCATGATTCACGGACTGAGCCAAAAGCTGAGCAAACTCTTGATTGTTGAAAATCTTCAAACTGCAACCACTAGGGATTTTACAGACTGTGGTGGGGTGGAACCCATGATGGTAGTTGCAGTTCCGACTTTGCACAAAAATGCTGCTGTCGCTAAGGCATTCAGCGTACACTTCCCCACCAACATAATAGAGATGAACACCTGAGGGAAGGTTGACACTGGGGTTAGATGAAGTCACACTGCATATCTTTTTCATGCTGTCTCCACAGAGATATGTTTCTGCTTAAAGAGATAAACCTCAACTGCAAACCAGATCATCATCTGTGTGTCTTGAAACTTGATTTTTACTTTTCTGTTTCATCAGTAGGTGATTTGAAAGGAGGGTGTATAGTATGTATAGATAAACGAAATCAGTATTTCCTCCATTTTAACATGTTGTAACTTCAACAACAATAAATTAGCAAGCACTGCAGTAGTTTTGATGCAGTACATTTGGATGGCTTGACTGTATGAACCTGTTTCTCATTGTATTTATGTAAAAATAATTGGGAATGCAAAGAGAGAGCAGAAACCTACTGCATGATTTGTAGATAATAACGCAGCCCCAGGCTGGATTCTCTGGTCAAAGTCCTGAATGGTGTTTTGGGTAGCATGAGCTGCATGATTTGTAGATAATAACGCAGCCCCAGGCTGGATTCTCTGGTCAAAGTCCTGAATGCTCTTTTGGGTAGCATGAGCCTTTTCCGTTTAATTCCAGAAAGCTGGAAAAATAAAATGGCCTTTATATTCCTCAGATGTATCTGTCAAATGAGGGTTCACACCAATTTTACAGTTCTTTCTCCTTCTACTGCCTGCTCCCCCACACCTGTCTCTGATGGCAGCAAGCCCCAGAAGGGCAACATACAGGGAACATTTGTGGAGATTTGCTGCAAATAGGACTCAATTCCAAAGGCTTTGAGAAAGCAAGAAAATTTGCCTTTTATATTTAAAAATGGGTTATTTGCTGTTTAAGCCTTTCAATGTCCTGACTCAGAGAAGTGAATATATAGAATTTGAAAACTAAATTGAAGTCCAGTCAGAAAGCATTGACTCGACCAGATTTTGCCACTGACTATGTACGTACCTTTGTGGGTACACATATACCCCCACCTGATCTGCAAAACCATTTATGGCTATGCCTTCAAATTTGGGCTTTACTCCTCCTTCTTCAAAGACTAACAGTTCTACATCATCATTAGTTGCATACATTTACTTATTCAGCAGCATCCTTGTCTCTTCCACTCTGCTTTGGTGCATATGCAGTTAAGTGTTTCAGCAGAACTCTGCTTGCAGCTGGGCTACTTTTAGCAGGAAAATGAATGAGGTGTTAAATAAATATCCTGATACTTGGGAAGATGGATGGGGAGGAAAAGAAGGAAGAAGTATTAGGACATGAGTGGCTCAGCACAGGTGTGGTGCACTGCTGAGAGCTGCTCAAGTCCTCATGTAGAGAAAAGCTCTCCAGACTGGGCTCAAACTGGAAGACCTGACAGTTCTCTTCAGTTTCAATTCTTTCCTCCTCTAAGGAGGAGGAAGATACTTCATTAATTGGCACATACACTCCACTACTTGGGCATGCTGAACCCTCAACTGTTTCAAAAAATTTAGAGTTTACCAATAATGTAAACACCTAAAAAATTGTCTGTCAGGAATACCCCACTGCAGGGGGCAATGCCAATTTTGACGGTCATCTGCATTATAGGCAAGGTCTCAGAAAACAGGACTGTATTAAGTCAGACATAAAACAGAAGCTTTTCTCTTTTGCAGGACACTCTCACAGCCATCAAAGATAAACACAAATTTCCCACAAAGCATCACCAGGCTGTGAAAAATGCATTTGGAAAAACTGTTTTAGCAGGTTGTCTCTCTAAATACCTGTTAGGATAGCTCATTTATGTTGGAATTAAGACTAGCTAAAAATTTAGATTTCTATGTACACCAATAATCAAGATAAATCAAGACATTTAATTAGACAAACTGCCTTAAGGTCTCATTCTAATTAAGATTATGATAGCCTCTGGGCAATTAAAAATTGATTAAGGGTAAAAGCTTCCTGTAGTTACACATCAGGTAAGAACAATACTTTGCTTATAAGACCTGTCCACAAAATTATGTATTTACCAATACAAGCACTTATCCCACATACTTGGGAAGACCAGACTGCTCTTGAGGCAAGTGGCCCAGGCTGTCACGTCTAGGTGAAACTCCCCTCCTCAAAACCAGATGCAAAGATCCAAAACTCACCTTTGCCAATATGTCGCCTGGTGTTCTCAATGGTGGAGTTCCGGTTAACGTTCGAGAGCAGCCCCAGGCAAAACCTGTTCTTGTTGTTTGAAGGATCAGTGAAGCCATCCACCAGGATGCTGGTGGAAGAAGCATGGAACGCCTCCCCAACCCGGTTATTCAGCTCATAGTAGACAATGGAGCACCAGTGCTTCGGCTCTTCGTAAGCAACTGCCTGAACATCTGTAAAGCAACAATGGAAAGGTTACAATCTAACGGTGCTGGAACAGAGGCTTGAGTAAAGACTCATAAACCTGCAGATTTTGGCTGAGGACCACTGAAAGACGAGCCGGATAAGCAACTGCAGCTAAATGAACGCTCTTCTATCCTCAGTTATTTTTGAACTTTTCATAGCCACAGACATACGATAGAATAATTTCACCTCAACTTTACTTGCACAAGACTCACAAGAGACAAACGTTGGCCACAGAAATCCACAGAAAAGTGCAGGATGCTCCCAGGCAGATACCAAGCAGCGCCCCAATATCCCTGCCACATTTTCTACAACATGCTATGGTGTGGGTCCAGAGAGCAGAGAAACACTGCAATTACACAGCTCAGCTTTCTTTCCAATTCAGTAAATGAACTGCTACTTCAGTTCGTTTTACTCAGCTACCAAACTACAAGTCACCTCTGTGCTTCCTGCAAAGTCATACAGTGACAGGGAGAAACACAATTGCACAAGAGACTGTTTGTAACTTTGGGTACCAAGAAATATGGCAAGGTAGCTTAAATACACAGTCAGCACTCAAGGCACCCACAAAACTTTCTCCTGGGCTTCTTGGGGGAAGGGTAAGAGACTTAAAAAACTAAGAGACATTGACATTTGTCTGCAGAACATGCATAAGGCACATCTGCAATATGAATACATACTGCTTGGGATTGGAGGCTGAACAAGGGCATAATGCGCAGGATCCTAACAATTCTGCTGGACTGAAGAGCAGATTGAATGGAGGAACATATTATTTAATGAGTGCCCTTTATTTATCAAGTGCTACCAAATGCAAAATCTGCAACTGTTCATCACCAACAGAATTACTTGGTGATTAATAGCAATGATTTCTCAGAACGTGGTTTTCCTGACTCTGGGAAGCTCCTCCTCAGCAGCTCCTAACTGAAGCTGGGAATCACGCAGAACACCGCCAGGAAATTCCTGGTTCACGACTTCTACCCATCAAGCTCTACAAACACATGGTAGTCTTGAGGTAACACTTGTGCCTCTGCACAGGGAACAATTTCTCCAGATGATGCCGAACGTCTTTACCAAAAAGTTTCCCGGGGGTGTCCAACAAAAGCATAGGCTTCTTCAGATGGCTCCACTCAGTGCACATTCTTTCAAGTGCCAAATGCAGTCGCAAATTATTAAACTGCCTCTAAACAAAAGGAGGGTGGCAGAGGGATGTGGTTGCTTTGTGTGGTTTCTTTTAAACAGAGGAGACTATTTCACTGCTAAACCTAGCACAGTCAAACTTGCTACTAAGATACCAACTCTGCAGATTAAAGCTCCAACTACAGGCCAAAGTGCTAAAATGAAAATCAGACTGGTGTTACAGGAAAACTTGTTTCTCTGGCCAGAGGCTTCCTTCTCCCAGCCCCAAGTCTTTACTGAAATCAGCGAACGAAGACCAGCATTCATATTTTCCTTTGTTCACAGATTATACCGCTATAAGTTTTCTGACATGTGCAAAATGAAAAAAAGTCGTCCCCCCCCCAACCCAGCAGTACTTAGCAGATACAAAAGGTGGCAAATAATCAAAACCAAGATAACACACCCTACATCAGGTCTTTTCCAGCCTAAGTATTTCTATGATTCTATGATCACTGTGCAAAATGTTCCGGCATAACGTCTACTGCTGACCAATAAGTTGCTTAAAACACTAGTAAAAAAGAGCTCATCTTTCCTGATACCCTAGCATGTTCTATCCTTTCACGTCACTGTAAAAAAACAATAAAAAAAAAACAAAAATCCATCATTAATTATCAGTAAGAGGTTACTACACTTTTAATTCCCATGAAGATGCCAGCAATTACCAAAGTTGCAGCTTTGCCCCAGTTCTCAAAGTCAGGAAGAAATCTTGCCAGCTGGCCATTCTTACAGAATGAATCATATCTCTCTCACACAGATTTCATACTAACTTCCTTACATTTGCTTTAAGTCATGCAGAGCAGGTGCGTTCAGTCTCTCTATTCCCAGCATGGGCCAACAATGGAAATTACCCAACTCCATTGACAGGATGCAGCTTGTTAAACCAAATCTCTTAAGACTAACAAATCACCATGAAGAAGTTTGCAGCAAAAAATGCTGCAGTAAGTTCCCAGTAAAAACTCTTCATTTACAACCTGCAGTGATTTTTTTTTTTTAAAGAGTGCAATTGCAGCATACATATACGAATAGTATATGCATATAGTAAACACATGAAGGCACACAGAAGTAAGTTATCTTTTTTCTTTTTTGAAATGAAGAGACAAGAGATGAAAATCCATTTTACTAAACCACTAGGAAGGAAAAATACTAATAGATAATTTTTATTTTGAAATGGTTGAACGTTAAAAAGAAGAAAAATTTAAATCAATGTCTCTTTATCAATTCTTGCATAATAGAATGTAACAGAAGAACAGAATTCTACAGTACTCCTATATTTTCCAAGAGGGACAAACATGCAAAGGACTGCAGTTAGGCATAAACATTGATAAACGTACTGTGGGCCAGCCAGGACTATACATGCACACAGAGTGTACTGGCTCAGTGAGAAGTGGAAATGCTGCAGATGGGGTTTATCACATGCAAAACTCATTCCACGCAGAGAGTAAATAGGTTAGCACAAAAGCATCCAAATTGTTCTAAGAGGGCAAATACACTTCCTGAAACCAGACATTAAGCTTAGCAACAAAACAAGTACAAAAACCAAACAACAGTTAAATTGTTCATATGCTTGTGATCTTGATAATTATTCTGGCACAGCACCCAGCTTGCTGCTCTTTCTTGGCGTGGGCCACGACTGTGTAAGTTTATGTGCTCTCTAAAGAGGCTATTTCTCACAATGTGATGAATGCACTAAATCCTTTGCTCAGCAGTCACGGCTGGCTGCAAAGGCTTTAAAAAGCAATGTGTAAAAAGATGTCTGTGTCACAGCACATAAAGCAATTCATTATTTTTTTTTAATACAGATTTTAAAATCTGTAGCAATGCCACACCTCAGGCAGACAGCTCTGAATTCTGAACCAAGTATTATCACTGCATGACTCAAAGATGGAACAAATATGGGGAAAGAGGGTGGAACAACACAGAATACTAAAAAACACCCAAATGCCCTTATCACCAGGAGAATGGTAAACTATTAAAAGCAGAGCATAGTCTTTCAGGACTGAAGTTTAGAATTTGGGATTCTAAGTAAGAAAACACAACTTTATGAGATATACCATCTCAGATATTCCAGTTGCCCATGTAAAATGTCTCCAGGCGTTTACATAACTAACAGTATCAGCAGCCATCCTCTGATCAAGTCTTTTTTTGGGGAGCTATACTTGGCCATATCTACTGTCATCCAGTTGGCATTATATAGCATTAACTGCACTGTTCCAATAGATCAGTGTAAACAAAGAAAGAGACTCCTTTCCTTGCACATGTGTAATTTCAGCATCGCATGCAGAAGTGCAGCATCGTAGGAATTCTTTCTGTTCAGTGATTAGTGAAAGTTCCAGATACAAAACATAAAATTAAATTTGGTCATGAGTTGGGAGTAAGAAAACAACAAAACCCATATATTTTACATTTTTAAAAAGTCACATGATAGCTTCTTGTCCTAAATAAATATTTACATTTCTGTTATCTACAACTTTACTATTTCATCCCTTATAACAACAGAAAAAAATTACGTCTGCTTTTTTTTCCTTTTCCACAGCTAAAAATTTCCATAACAACATACATCCAATATTAAAACTCAATTATTAAAAGCAAGTTCTGAAAGTTCTTTACTCTTAAGAAGCGAAGCAGAAGATGAGAAGGAAGTGTTTTTACCTCCTCTGTGTATGTCAGGGGGAATTGCGGGTGCCATCATGTTGGTATCCATTGGCTGGGAGGTATCATGGGTCATCTGATCTTCCGGAGGCAGGTACGCAGGAGGGGGAGTATCAGCTAAATATAGAAAAGGCAGAGATACACGAGTCTGATCCCCTCTTTAAAGTATATATACATACCCACATAAACAGTTTTAGCCTGGAAATGCTTCCAGTTTGACTCAGCTACAAACTTCCACTCACCAGAAATGTGAGAAAGTAACCATGGACCTTGAATCAGGAAGGCAAAGAATTACTGTGCATATTAAGCACAACTGCAATAACAAGAAGTCACTTCCCCCCATCAAGCCACAAAAGAAAGCTCCGCTATGTTTCCAGCCCACATTCTTTGCAGGTTGAAAGGGCCATATAGACATTAAGGCACAAAAAGCTCTCATGACCAAGCCAGAAGTAAATATTGAATATGGTAAATCTGAGCAGTAGTTGGAGCAGAAAACTTTCAGTTTTAATGTTTCTGTTTCCAACATGATTCTACCAGCAAAGTATGCAAACATCCCAGATATATCCAGGACTTCATTATTGCCATTGCAAAGCATTAGCTCTATTTCCCTAGACAGAAAACAGTGGAAAGTGTTCAGGAGCCCAAATTACCCATCTGGGTCTGGAATTTATCTGCCAGTGTCTCATACCGGCTGCACTGCCCTGTTCAGGATTGCATCACTAGCATAAAACTAGCCCGTGCACAGCGACCGTGCTCACTAAAACACTGCCACTACCTTTCTGCCCTGTTTGAAGCATCCCAGCCAGGTACTCCCATTGGTCTCCAGCTCCCTATGTCACTTCTGGGAAAGCTTCCCAAACGGCTTCTTAGAAGCTGCAGGAAGTTGCCAATGTCACCATTTCCCAATGCACCAGAGGACACTCTCCCCCGATCAATCGCACAGAGGTACACGCCAAAGAAGAGAAACCCTTGCAAGCTTAGATTAAGCTGAGATTAGATTACCACGGGACTGTCTCTGGTGAACGTGGCTGCTGCTCATCCCACATTTACTTCCATTATTGAGAGCATGGATTGCAAACTACCACAGCAAATAATCACAGGTGCCTCCAAAGCCCTGAAAACCAAATTAGCATCAACAAAAGGCAAGAGAACCATATCACTGCTTTGTAGGTCTTGGTTTTTGTGGGGTGCTTTTAGGGGGCTTTTTTTTTTTTTTTTGAGAGCTTTACATCTAGTGTTGGCAGGGACATTGTTAATTCCCTTACTTGGATACTCTCAGTTGGATGAGAGAGCAGCAGAGAAAGACAGAGATGACAACAGAGCCACAGTAAAAGCTTAACTGTCTGCACTGGAGTTTAAGTCTTGTGTTTTACTCAGCCTTAGATGTTTGTGTGTGTGCGAACATGATGTTAGTGATGCACGGTCAGGGAACAAGATTATAAGGCCACAGGCAATAAATTAGCCAATATCTACAAAGTTTTCAAG
This sequence comes from Pterocles gutturalis, assembly GCF_000699245.1. Classification (NCBI taxonomy): domain Eukaryota; kingdom Metazoa; phylum Chordata; class Aves; order Pterocliformes; family Pteroclidae; genus Pterocles; species Pterocles gutturalis. The sequence continues at coordinate 11,858 of NW_010112738.1, read as the reverse complement.
GTCTCCGGGTAACTGCCTTTTTTTGTATTTTCCACAAGTCATCCTCTTTCTCCATTAGTGCAAGACAGACAACTGTCCAGAGCTAAGCATCAAGGACGTCAGTCTCTTGACCTCTCCTCTAATTCAATTTCTTCACTGCAGCTGTTGCCTTCTCTTTATGGGCACGCGGATAGAACAGACCCCTCAAAGATCAAGTGAACTTCTACAAGCCAGTGGTCAGGAAGACCTTGTTAGAGAAGCCTTTATCTCTGCTGGAAGAGCCCCAACCACACCAATCATAGTTACAAAAAAAAAAAAAAAGACAACCAAAAAACCACACAGAGGAGAGACAGCTGGTTTTGCGGCAACTTTTCACATTTTTTAGAAAAGCCAATACAAACTCTTTCCTTCCCTCCTGCCTCTGCAAATTCAGTAGTCTTCACTCACAAGAGAAGAATTTTCAAGAGAAACAACTATCTGCAGCAGAAATCTATGGCTGTTAATTTCACTTAATAGAAACCAGATTTTCACAAGTCTGCTGCTCCCAAAGAAAACATGCAAACAGAACATCAGTAAGCACTTGTATGGACTCCTTCTAGCATTTAGATCAAGAAATCTGTCAAAGAGTGCTTCTGCAGTATTTTTATCCATACGCATGTAAAGACAAAATAAAGGGCTTCACAGCATTTTCTGCAGACATCAGTCAACAGAGAAAGAAAGGTTGTTACTTCTTTGACTCTAGGAAGTAAAACAGCCTGAAGACTTCTTTTCAGGGCCTTAGGAACTGTTTTCCAGTTGAAGTATATTTGTTTCTTGGAATTACATCATTATGTGAAGAAATTTTATCAAGCAACAGTAGCATGATCCCCTTGAGAAACATCATTCTTCTACAGAACTAAAGCCTTGGGCAGAATTTATGACGATCTCTTTCTTAAGCAAGGATGATCTGTAGTATTGCACTTCTTGTGCATTACACACTCTGCTTTGTGGGCTAAACTGCTGAACTGGCTCCCAAAACATTTTTAATCCCTCCCGCCCCCAAAGAGTTTTACTTTAATGTTTTAACTGTGTTTGAAAGAGAAAATCCTCAATATTATTGATAGACAAAGAAATTACATAGTTTTTATTACCTTACATCTCTCAGCTCACTATTGAACACAAGCATTGGCTGATAATTTGGTATTATTAGGCAAAAAAAAAAAAATCACGATACCAGTGATGTCCAAACACCTTCTCCCTTCTGAAGAGGAACAGAAGTTGACCATACCTGGCATCTGGAAAGGACTTCCTGGGTCTGAGCTGGCTGGAGAATGCGGGTAGGTGCTACTGCTGCTTCCAGGTGAGTTTGGATAGCTGCTGTTGGGCGAGTGGGGGAACGGGTGACTGTTGGGTTGCTGAAAAGAGTCCGGGAAAGTAGCGTTGTGCGGCATGTGGGGCTCATTTTGTCCCAGGTTGCGGAACTGGGCCAAGAGGCTGTGCTGAGGGTTGTATTCACTGTGCCTGGGAACCAGCACCGGAGGAAGGACTGCAAAGGGAGAAAGAGGGAAAAGCCACAGCGTTAGAGACTCAGTTCTGAAGGACTAGGCTATACAGGGAAAAAAACATATTCTTCCTCCCGTAGGGCAAATTCACATCTGTCTTAAAAACAAGGTAGTCAAATCTAGAAGCGCATGTCTAAGCACGAACTCTTTTCCTTATATCCGGTAAAAACAAGGTAGTCAAATCTAGAAGCGCATGTCTAAGCATGAACTCTTTTCCTTATATCCGGTTACTGCATAGCTTGAATTCACAGCGATGGCGTTAGCTACCTGGTTTGCCAGATGGGAGCTTGTTTTCACAGAGGGCCAGGGAAGAGGAGCCAAGAACAAACCGCAGTTCTGCATCTTAGTTTTATTCATGCAAAGAAATGCTGGGAAGCTGGTGCGTTAGAATGCTGACACGCAGTTTATTCTGCTGCACTTGTGATCCTGCTAATCACGTAATGGCCTGTAACCCAAAACCTTGCTAATAAGGACAGATATTTATTTCTGAAGACAATACTATTACTATATAGGCCTTGAACCCAGCCCGGTCCTAACAGCTGTAATTTTATTTTTAACCTGGACTATGTTCTTACAAGTCAGTATTAAAACAGGTATTAACTCTTCAAGTCAGTTTACAAAACGTGCAATTTAAACAAAATTATGTAGTTCAAAAAAACCCCAACTGACCACCAATTAAGCTCCAACTGTATGCTCCTATGAGATCACAGAAACACATCAGAAACTACAAGTCTCACCACACTCCCAAGGCCTCCTCACCAGCAGGAAACAAAGGCCTTTTTTTAACTGAGAACACGAACGTGATACCAGATAGGCTAAGATAGAAGAATTAGCTCTTTTTCAGGGCCTCAGCTTCTATCTTTGAACGCCACACAGCAAAGTCCAAGCTACTCAAAGGATTAAAAGCTAGTCTTGTTACAGATTGAGATTTTTGGGTGATGGGGGGAAGAGGAGAGGCAAAGGCAGGGAGATCCATGCACAAGGAAGGGGAAGTTACTCCCCTTCACATCTGCCCGGATCCAGAACCTCTGTTTTCCCAGCTCCATTGCCAAGCAGGACTGGAGGAACCCTCCGAGGATAGCCTGCCTTAAAGGGAGGGTACCGAAAAAGCACAAAAAGCAGCAAAAGCAAGCCAGGCTACCATCTTCTCTCCCTGAGCCTCCTGCCCTGTCCCCAAAACCTGATGGGCACACAGGAGAGAACAGGAGCGTGTATACATGACATAACCGTATCGCTCAGATTAAGAAAGGTGCTTTGGAGATAGCTGCTTCACCAAAAAGCTGAATTACAAACTAACTGCAAAAAAACCCCATCTTCATGCCAAGACAAACAGGTTCTTCCAAGACACCGGGGCACCGTTACTCTTCCAGCACTTTGCTTAGACAGAAGCACTCAGATATGTGTGTGAGTGTCCTGGAGTCCAAGAGCACTAGGACACCCCTTGACTCACAGACCAAGCCTGGTGTCTAGGTCCAAGTTCAAAGGGGACACAGAAGGATCCCACACGCCAAACTCACACTCTATTCCTAAAGCAAGCCACTGAATAACTTAAAAAAAAAAATGCAAAGCAGGTTTCCCTCACTCTTTTTTTTTTTTAGAAGGATCCCACACGCAAAACTCACACTCTATTCCTAAAGCAAGCCACTGAATAACTTAAAAAAAAATGCAAAGCAGGTTTCCCTCGCTCCTTTTTTTTTTTGCATATGCATGAAAGAGACATTAAGTCACCAGATTTTTTGCCTGATAGTGTCACTAATGCATGAAAAGTTTGATCCCAGAAATTTTCCTTGAACACATGCTAAAAAAATCCCTCACTACTGAAATTAAGGCTGCCCCTTAAGAGTCAGAAGCAGGTTTTAAAGAGTTAATCTGGTATTTCTCTTTCTTAGAGCAGCTTCACTGAAATTCCAACAGATGTCAAATATTTGAGGCAGATGTCACCCCTAAGTAGATTTGTTTAGATGTGAAAATTTTAACCGACTGCACTTGCACTAGTTCCTGCATTTTCTGAAACAAAACACAACCATCCACCATTCTATGGAAGTTCTCTGATGCACAACACCCCAGGAAGAAGCTGTATCTCCCTTGGCTGCCCAAACTGTCCCTTGCCTCTAGTGCAACTATTCTCATACATCACTGGAAAAAAACACTGAAAAGAACAAGTTACTCAACATTCAGGTGGACGTCACAAATCCCTTCACTCACAACAGCAAACATAAAACCCAAACCCTCTGAACAGTAGGATCTCTCCGAATTAAGCTTGTTCTGTTAAACCAAGCAGTTCTTTTGCAGTGAGGTCAAGCAATGTTTAATTGTCACAGTCAACATTTGCTGGGCTAATAAATTACCAGTGAAAAGAGCAACAATGAGATCATGTGTTAAAAAGTTATTTTCCCTTTCCTGTCTTTATGATTCTTCCTTACTTTTCTGAGCATTAAAAACACAGCTTTCCTATCTCTTCCCTTCCTACGGACAAAGGTCAAACCACTAACTTTTCTGAAGTTAATTTGTGCAGAAAGTACATCACTGACTTTTCCCATCCTCTACCTCACATTAAACAATGACACACATGACATCACAGGAAGCCACATAATTTACAGCATTTTAAAATAGCAGGAGAACAGGATATTTTTCTGTATGTTTTCTGTAATTAAACTAGTGCCAAATTTTTCCCAAGGTATATGCACATGTTTTCTCCTGTCGGGCAGAACCACTGGTGAAATTTAGAAGAACTTGATATAAAAACACATCTCCTTTTCCCAGCTCTTCCTCACACAAATCTATACTTTTTGTCCAACTAGTGCTTCAACATCAAATAATTAAATGCCAACTTCTTCAAAATACACATAGAAATGGGGGAAGGGGGAAGAAAAATACAAGTGATGTTGATAAAGCACAAACAGTCTCAAAAATATCACTGCAGGATTTATTTTGAGTGCTGCCCCTAATTCACATCCTCCCTGCATACATACAACTTTAAATGAGGAGGAAAAGCCCTGAAAGACAACATCAAGTAAGACAGAGACTACAGCACTCCCATTAGTCCAGCTCCAATCCAGTCACTCACTGCCACAGCCTGATCTCTCCGCAGCTCACGGGGTGTTTTGCAGGCTAGCTGCTCCCACCGGAGTCACAGAAGGGTTTATCTGAATGCTGTTCACTCAAGGAATGAAGATGTGAGCAGGAACCAGACCCTTCTCAAGTATGGAGGGATGCCAGGAGTCCAAAATGTAACGGGGGCTGCATACCCCTGCTTGGTCTCCTCGCCCCTGGGCAGGGCGCCGAGCTTCTGGTCAGGTTGCAGACCTCAACCATATGGAATAACAAATTACTGAGGCTCAGTACAGCAGGGGACGAGGCTGATGTCTGTTGCAGCTGCCAGCTCCAGGAAGAGGTGTAATTGAAGGGGAGAAAGCATGAGAGAGTCATTCTGCGCTAAGCCAGCACACCTGTTGCTATAAAATAATGAAGCAGCGCACATCTTTGCTGTGCGGATCTCTGCAGGACGCTGCTCTAACAGTTTGCAGACAGAATTTCTCCCTTCCTCTTTACCTTCTTCAGTGGAAGGAAACACATACAAAAAAATAAGATAAAATTTTTAAAAATTATCATTGTTTCTAGGGAGGCATATATTTAAAGGAAATATACTATTAAATACACTGTTGTCTTAAAAAGCTACTGCAACAGAGTGGCAAATTCAACCTCATTAAAATGGTTAAAAGTGGTTAATGGAGTAGAACCACAAGTCAATCGACAGCTTGATTTCTATTCTTCCTTAAACACCAGATTAAAAGGTTTTATGGGCTAAACTGTGGCCGAATTTTGCTCCAAGATTTTGTGTCAGTGTGGAGCTGGAGGTGAGAGCTAATACATGACTACTAGCAATAACGCTAACAGTAACGGCTGAAGAGGAAGATAAACCCCCTGGAAGCCAGGCTGGGTACGTTTGTGGGACTGCAGCTAAGAAGAGATCCTGTATCTGTCAAGGCAGCCTGGGAACTGGGTAGCTTGTTTTTGCCATGCAAATAATACAGCGTATGCCTGCACCAAACAAGCGGAGCTGTATTAAAGAAATTACATCTATAGGGCAATTTCACCCACAGGGCTATTTCATCTAAGAGCCAAGAATGCCAAAAATATAGAAAAGAGACCAAAGAGAACCTGGCTGTTCAGATAAATGTTCCAACTAACCACACCAAGAAAGAAAAGCTTTTATGAAAATGTAATGGTGGGTTTTGAAGAAAGCTACCGATCTCTACTCTTTGCATCTCCAGCATGTCATCCTGTTCAGAAAACTAACAGGTGTGCTGTCCTAAAGATTTTCTTGGTTTTCTTTTTTTGTTCTATTTTCACATTCCAGAGATAATTATATTAACACACACAGAAAACCTCCAGTATTTTAAGTTTCTCTATTAAAAAATACACCCTAATCCCAACCAAAGGACCTGCCGTATTTTCAAAGTCATATTTTCTATCCAGGTGGGTTCCAGTTATCTTACACAAGTCCAGATGACAGTTTCCCCCAAGGGCTCATTTTTTTCCCCTTTGCATGTTATTTGAAGAATTTGGTAGGTACCTCTTGCCATGTCTGGAAATTGAAAGAGCAAGTAATGAAATACAACAAGGAGCCACATATAAGAAAGCAGACTTGATCATCTTTCCTTGCCAAAGTAGATTCTACCTCTTCTGTGAGCTTTATAAAACAAAATAAAGATGAGCAGTTTCTGCTGCACTTTCAACCATTCTGCTCTCAAAAATAATGACGACTTGGTCGATATATGTTCTGCAAAGCAGTTTGTACAGGTTTACACCACAACTGGGCCCTCAGCCCTAATGAAGACCTGAGGGCACTGTCATTAGACAGTGCACTTTAATTTCCAAGCATCAAATAGCTGTATTTGCATATGCATTTATGCAAACCCACTTATGTTTTACTAGAAAAATAGAGCTGTGGGTTGGGAAGGAGGGATATCCTCACCCATCAGTTCATGCTATCTGGAGATGGGTATGAAAACACGGGGCAGGGGGGGCAACTTGCATCTTGTACCCCATGCTCTAGACAGAAAATCCTGCAAAGACGAAGGTGTAAGAAAAAAGAAGAGCAGCGGTGTTAAACTAACAAATTTCAACTCTCCTAAAGACTCCTAACCTTAATCTCCTGCCTTTGAGGCCACAGCAGCTGAAGTTGGCTGTGGCATCCTGGGGAGCAGTCTAGTCCCACGGTGAAAACAGAGCAGGTACTGGCGTATGCCGAGCTGAACGCGCTTGGCTTTGCTTGTTGTCTGTAGCATTAAAGAGTCACTGAAGCATGCTGACTGAAAGGTCTTGCCAAGATCTTGCTTGTAAACAATAAAACGCCAAGTAGAAAAAAAACCTTTTAATGTCATTATGTTTTCCCATGTTGCCTAAAAGATCTGGAAAAACTGAATATTCTTTGACCAGAGGACAAGTTCTCACATACAAAGACACTTACATGCCTCCACTTAGGAGAGGAGTTTACTCTTAGTTTAAAAAAAAAATTAATAGTGTTGTGGCAAAGCAATTCTCTGAGGATCTAGCTACTTTATGTTGTTCTTATACCACCTGGCTTAAGCAAGGCTGTGCTACAGGCTGTGGCAGTATGACTTTGCTTTACTGTTTTCTCAAAAGCAGAAATGCCAGCCTCTTAGATTTTTGCTCCAAACCTGCTTCTAGTAATTGCAAGTGAAAAGGCTCAATAATAGCAACCCAGCAGCCTGGTGGCAGACTGACAAACATGCCAGACTTTCTATTCCAGGAGAAAGTCGAGAGCCATCTTGTTTTCTCAACTCTTCATTTTATTTTGCAGTTTCAGTAGAATCCACAGCTTGATTTGTCATTTTACATAGCTACAACTGAAGACTGTACTCAAAATTTTTTTTTTAAAAGTGCAAAACAGTTGTTGCTTTTGTGACTTTACTTTTACATCAGACATCTGGGCTAAATACATTTGGCAAGTCATATTAGTGTATTTCCTGCATTACAATATTCAGCTAACATTAGGTTTTATTTGCGGATGCTCTGATAAGCTAACATTTTTATTAAACTGACATTTGTCAAGGCCAATTTCAGAATTTAGTACTAACTGTATGCACATCAGTGAAGGAGTTCTTGTAAGCGGATTTGGGGGGAGAAGCAGTCCTGATACAGGAGGAAGTTATAGTGCGATAGTGTATATTAACTCCGACATTTACACAGACCAGAGTTCAAGCTACCTGTACGAAAGCCACAGTCACCATCCTACTGACTAGGTTAAAACTTCGAAGTCTGGTCTTTTAAGTCAGAAAAAACATTTGAATCTGGTTAATTTTAAAGAAGAAAAAAAAAGGAAACACACATCCTTCTTGACAAGTTATATCCCTTTATTGCAGCTCATTTTTCTGACATGTGATGAGGTTGGACAAGGAGACCCCTGCTGTTAGACCATTCTCTCTTTTCTGGCTCCCTATTTCAATTCCTCTCCCCTAGGCCAGTTCTGGTGGGGAATTTTAGATTTTAGGACCGAATTCTGCAAAACTGAAATGAAGAAAGTTTTATACTATTTGCCAAGCAGACCGAGTTGCTTGCTATTTTGGGGAACCATCCTATAATTGTGCCCACCTGTTGTAGCATGCTATTTTTGAAGTTACACTCAACAGCAGCATTACACAGCAATACGACAAAACTTGTCAGCGATGACACTCTGCTCCCTCACTCCCAGCCTGCAGAGGTTCAGAAAGCCTGCTGCAGAAATCAAGCGGGAACAAGGATTTTTCTAACTTGGTTCTGCATATTAACTCTGAAGGCACACACCAGTTTTCCCCTCCCCTGAATCCCCCACAGCAGATTCCCTTTCGCCTTCGGTCCCCCACAACCTCTCCTCCTCCTTCTGCCTCCTGATGCTGCCGACGCTATCCTCCTCCAGCACTAGTGCTGTGGGAGTCACACCAGCAGCTGCTTCACTGGGCTCCCTCCAGCCTGGGCCAACAAAACTTTTCCATCTGGCCAGAAACTGGTGTGGAGGCTCTTGCACCGATCCCAGTTCTCCCAGGTGTTGGTGGGGCAGGAGACACCAAGCAAGCTCTGGGACCCCAAGAAAGCCCAGCCAGGCAAGCTCATGGTCCCAAAGGGACTTGCTGCTTACTCCTATCTTCTCTCTTCTGGCTACAAACTTGATCTGGACAGACTTGTGGCACCTACCAGTTGGGCAGTCCCAGGAGCTGCGTTTGAACCCCAACACTTCGCTGAAAGAGTGAGCACTCACTTGAGCGATCCAATAGGCAATCCGCTGCAACAGGCTGCATCAGGTTTGAAGCACAGGGCAATATGCTGTGACAGGTTTTTAAAGATCCTCTTCTCAATTTACCCTGTCTAGAAACCATTTGGGAATACTAATTTCATATGCCGTGATCCTAGGCTGGTTGGGTACAGGGAGACGAGACACAAATGACAAACTCTTTTTTTTTTTTAAGTGAAAGAGAGAGAAATAGAGCACACAAGCACAAGTGCACGGGTGAGTGCAAGCACGACCACACAAATATATGCAACCAAGCTCTCTGTGATTTCAAATGGCATTAAAAAGCGCCTTTAAACATGCCTTATTTTTCTTTCACTGAGGACCAGAGCTGCAGTGCTGTACAGCAGAGCATTCAAGGAGCATTTACTTCCAGGGTTGCATGAGTCTAAACCTGCCTTATCCAGGATTTCCACCATTTCAAGTTTCTTTCTCCCCCTCTGATGCCTGCAGTAGGTGTGCAGCCTTATGGATATTCACTTTGATCTCCTCTGTTGTTTGCTCTAAGACAAATATGAAAACAACCAGGTTAAAGTCATAGGCAAGGAGTCCATGCCCGGAGCAAAAACAGTACAACACACCTACCAGCCTCCACAAAGCCTGGGGACCTGGTCTGTTCTTGTGGCAAAAAGCAGCTGTACATTTAGGTAAAATGCTTCTTGACAAAGACAAGCTTGCTGAAGCAGACATCCACTTTGAATTCAGTTATAATGGAAAGGAACATCACGATCCTTAGGCAGAATTGAAATTTCAACCTTTCTGCCGCTCATCCCGCAGTTTGGGTGGAACATGGGCACCATCAGCTTCATAAGGCCCCTTGATGTAGCACAGACTGCAGCCAGCTCTTCAAAAAAGAAAACCTTAACAGAGGAAAATCATCCAGCCTTCCTTATCTGCACTTAATTGGTATTTGCAAAAACCTGAACCAGTGTAGTTATCTTCTGCCTCCAAGGGGCTGTGCTAATGGGCTGATCCACACAACTAGAATATTTCAGATGACAGATCGGCTGCTTCTGGACTGACTGGTTTTAGTACCCCCTTGGCATTGGATGCTTCAAGCAGAGCAGAGCATCAGTAAGCACCTCCAGAAATGAATATCAAAAAGTTAACAACTGCATTTCCCAAGGCAGGTTTACATTCACTCAAATCAATGAAAAGTAGTTTTCTCCCCCACCTGACCCCTGAAGGGACATCAGCAGATTCTGGACACTCTCAGGAGAGAGCATTCAGTTGTGGGCTGCGCTTGTATGTAACCATCTACATAAACTCTCTGCACTTTCAACCGCTTCCACACATGAAGCATAAAAGTTGTTAAATCCTCTTTCGCCTCCTTTGTAACATATTATAAACTCAACTCCTCTTTAACCTAGCAGGCTGATGAGCAAGGACGCTTAGTAGAGGCAAACTAACACAACTCTGCATCAGATGGCACTGAGAGCTAGTGTTCACTAGTACTTTAAGAAAATAAAAGATTTAGTTTCTCCATCTTCCTTCCTTCCCTTTAGCTAAGGCAAAAGAATTGAACCTACTCCTCTAATGCTACATTAAAGATGCAATTTATTTATTTTTTTTCATAGCAGTGTCAATTCAAGCACCTCTTCATCCTCCATGTGAGAGCAAACGGGATCCAGGCTTAAAAAAAGAATTTTTTTTCCCCTGAATTCTATGACATCTTTCACCTGATTACTCTGACATAACTGAGGACAGAGGCAAGTGACAGAGGCTGTATTTCTACAGAAGCCAGAAGAATAAAAGAAGGGAAGGAAGTACCTCAGGAGGGACTTCCCAAATTCATTTCACACATTCTCCAGCAAAACCTGAGAGGTCATTTGCAGCATTTTCAGAGAGGGCTGAGGAAAATCATGCTTGCTTCTTCCTCACAGCCTCTATGTATGATATACACCTAATTATTTCTCAGGTCTTGATCACCCTTAAGGACCACTTCAAACCAGGTATGAGCCTGCTTTCCAGGTATCTCTAAACCAAAAAATAAGACTGAGCAGAAAAAGCAGATTCAGCCAAGTGAGCACTCCAGTTCAGCTAGGCGTGCCAGTTTCTAGAAGGCATCAAATTCAGACCCTGCTCTCCTTAACTAAAAGATTTGCTTTGCCTTGCCAAGGGAGAAATGTGACAGCCATTACCTACCCTGCACCAGAAAGAATTCTGTATGAAAAGCAGCAGTGAGCTAGTGCAACACATCCCAAGGAGATACTTCTTCCTGGCAGTCCAGTACAAGTTTGCATTCCCACCCCCAGCAACAGAACAGCCTCTACTTTCTCCTCTTGTTTCCCACCACCTCCACTCCTTCCCACAAGTCATCCACAGGGCTGTGTTGGTACAGATGTTGCGGCAGCCACACAGCGAGCCCCGGCACTGCTCTGATCAGCCTGGAAGATAACACAGCAGGGGAGGGAAAAAGTGACTGTGATCTGGTTCAGCACGAGGCCACGCAAACAGCTGTGCTGGCACAACACAGCAAGCAGGAGCTGTTTACGCACCCCGCCACGGATCGTGTCACCATCACCTGGGGAGCAGCTTGCTGACACGAGGCTGACTGAGGGCCACACCACCACAGGAAGGCCACCCTTCCTCGCCTCCACCCCATGCCCCGACACTGCCTTGTCCCCATTCGACTCTGCAGCCAGCGAGCTTAGCTAACTGTGCCAAAAAGTAGCTTTCTGTTTGTTCAGTCTTCTCAATCGACTCACCACAGGATCAGACAGGCACCCGTGCCTGCGCAGAGCCTCTAGGTCAGGTTAGGCACGCACGCGGTCCCACCATGTCACACCCACGTGCCTGCAGATCCCATGTTCCCCTCTTTGCACAGGGGCAGCGACACAGCCCGCGCTCAGGGACACTGGGAGGCTCCCTGTTTGAGACTGCTGATAGTTTTCCACCTCCTCTCTATGGTTTACAACCGGTTCCTATCTAGCCTGGCTCACAGAAAAATCTTGTTTGGATTGAGGTGTAGCTTTGTAGCTGGCAGACACACCAAAGTGTGACAATTCTACTGTTCAATTAAAAGCAAATTTTAATTGAATTGAATT
>NW_010112737.1:0-7634 GCF_000699245.1 Pterocles gutturalis | reverse complement strand
TGGAAAGGACCTCTGGAGGTCATCTGGTCAAACTACCTGCCAAAGGCGGGGTTAGTTAGACCAGGTTGCTGAGGGCTGCATCTAGTCAAGTTTTGAATGTTTCCAGGCACAAGGATTCCACAAGCCTCTCTGGACAACTTGTGTAGGTGATACAAGGTTTCTTCCTTAAACCTGTTAGGATTTTCTCATGTTGCTAATTTGTGTTCAAAGCCTCTTGTCCCATCACAGTGCAGTATAGGAGGAGAGAAGGAATACTACCCTTTAGTTTTCAAACACTAAAGGTGGAGTTCCCCCTTGTAAAACTGGACTGTGTTTGCCAAAACCTTTGTGATTGTAAACATCTGTCCTGTTCAACAGGCTATGCATGCAAGAAAGAAAACTGCTCATACACTGGAAAAACTTGGACAGAGCTTCTGAAACATAATAAGGAAAGTCACAGAGGTACACTCCAAATGCTTCAGTAAATATAACTTAACTTTTGATACAAATAGAAAACAAATGCTAATTTGAAAAGGCCTTGCTGGAATTCATTGCATCGATTTGTCCTTGTGTCTAGACAAACTTGTTTATTAACGCTTTATTGGTAAAATGGTTGTCACTGGCTAGACCTTGAACTGATTAAAATGCTGCTTAGTATACTAACTTTGCTTTGTAATCCAATTAATGGAAAATTGTATAATGTAGGATTTCAGATCGGGATAATTAATACTGCATTATTATCTTCCACTGTCTGACTTCCTTGAATTTCATGTGGATCTTAGCATTGTTCTAGAGGACTGCTAGGTTTTAATTCTGAGCTCCTGTAAGAAGCTGTTAATTTGTAATGTGCCTGTCTCTTTCCCACTCAGAAACAATAGTTTGCAGTGAGTGTTACAAAACTTTTAAACGGAAAGATTACCTCAAGCAGCATCAAAAAACGCACGCTGGGGAGAGGGAAGTCTGCCGCTGCCCAAGAGAAGGATGCGGGAGAACTTACACAACTGTATTTAACCTTCAAAGCCATATCCTCTCTTTTCATGAAGAGAAAAAACCATTCTCTTGTGATTATCCAGGCTGTGGAAGAGTGTTTGCAATGAAGGTAAATATTTTTAAACTGTCCTAATCTGAATCACATAATGTAGAATGATAAACCTAACTCTTTTTTTTCTTTCTTCCTGATCTTTGTAACTGTAGCAGAGCCTAGCAAGGCACAAGGTTGTACATGATCCTGAAAAGAGAAAGCTGAACTTGAAAGTAAGTTATACTCTTGAAAAAGTCCTTTCAATCCTACCCTGTCACTTCAGAGGAGGGTAAACTTTGTGTTTTAGAATGTGACTTCAAGCAGGAAAACAGCCCAGCTATCTACTTAATTTGGGAGATTCTTAGTTTCTGAAGCTCCTTTAAATAACGCAGTGCTGGCCTATTAATGGATTTCTTCCCCCACCCCGCCAGGTAGCCTTTGCTCCATAGAGAGTTGCTAATTAGTTGCTCATTCTGGATTTATTTTTGCCAGGCAAAGCATTCTCGTCCTAAGAGAAGCTTAGCCTCTCGTCTGAGCGGCTACATTCCTCCTAAAGCACAGCCAGGAAAGGATGGGGTTGTGACAGAAAGCAAGGCAATGGATAAGTCTATGGAAAATGAAATACCAACTGTTGAAATTCTCACTCTGCAGTAAGCATTACCCGAGACAACTTTTTTCATGGAATGACCAGTGCAAAGCTCAACAATAACTTTATTAGGTTCATAGTCTTTTTTTAAATAAGAAATTTCTATTGTTTATACCTCTTCATAAAGTCACTGATGCAACTCACTTGACTTCAGATCTTCATTTTCATTCTTCTTTATTGTACTGTGTTTCTCTTTTTCCATCTTCTGGTGTGCTTTCAACTCTTTGTCAGACATGTGTCTCAAAGTACAGGTACTCACTCCTTCTCTAGTAACTTTTGGCTTGGAAAGATAAGTGGCTTTGTCAGAGACAGTCTCCAAAATCTGATCAAAAAGCATGAACTGAAAAGAAGGAGAAAAACAGGGACTAAATGCACAAACACATGTAGAAAAATATTTCAGGCTCTGCGGTAATGACAGTATCTCCTGCTTGTGGTTTAGCTATTAGGTAAAACCAGGTAGTTGCTAGTCCTGGTTTGAGCAGTTCAGCTTGTCCTTTCCTAACCATTTGTTCTTTACTCATAAGCTGGTTTAGGAAAGTCAGCAGAGGGATTAAGCCATTCTTTAACACTTAGGCTGAATTCCTGACTTAGCCTGTTTTGCTGTTTAAAGGTGTCCATGGAAGTGGACTGCATAGGACTCCTCCCCACCCACCTCTTCCACTAGATTCGGGCGTATTAATATGGGGCTTTCCTCTTACGGGGCAGTATTTTTCCAAAGTTAGCAGAACGTGGTAGTATTGAACTGAGTGATACAGTGCATTCATATAACACGCTGAACTCTTGAGCTCATAATTAAGCTCCTAAATTTAAGGACAACCTAAAGCTGGACTGTGTAATGAAATGTTCTGCTCCCTCCCGTATGCAGTTCTTCCTCCTGCTGCCCTTTCCCTGTGAATTCAGCTTCCTATAAAAAGTTTTGTTCCTTTTGGATGAAGTGATATCACAATTTTTTCCATCAATTTAGTAGAGAGCATCATCAAGGAAACCTAGTTCACTACACACACATTAAAAGGAAGAAAAAAATCTTACATGGAATCTTTATTAAAAAGCCATTTGTGCAAGTGACAATGAAGACAAGTCTCAAGGTCCTACAATTATACTAGCAAGTTGCACCAGCTCCCAAACATCTTTATAGATGTTTACTTAGCCAGTTGTGGAACATCGTTCCACACAGCAGTAGAAAACTGACCTTAGCCACAGTTGCATAAATGCATCTTCAGAAGAACAGTTAGGTTATTGAAATAAACCATCTATAATATAGCAGGTTTTTTTAAACCTTCCTGTTAAAACTTTTCAGTGAGTGAGCTGGCTTAAAGCATAGATAGGAAAACTTCACCAGCCCAGTCAATAAAGTGGTGCTGCAAAGGAATAGGAACTTCTCAGAGTCTGCTGTCAAAGCCAGTGTTATAACTGCATTCCTAAGAAAGCGTGGTATTTGAATTGTCTCTATCAGACTATTTTTCTAGAACTGCAGGATTTGAATAGATGGAGCTTAGGTGGGGCAACTATTACTTTCATGGGACCTAGACCTTCACTTATTTTAGCAGTACATGATAATACTGAAAACGTGGCAGTACTGAATAGTAGACTTATTTCCTGAGATGGATTGGTCCCACTTTCAGGAGTCCACTTACCATGTCTGTATTGCTATTTCGTGCTTGCCGGATGGTAACCTTAACATTGTATTTCTTTTCAATCCACTGGGCTATCTGTTTAGTCTTCGTCTCTAAGTCATTCTTGGCGATAGCTGAAGAAAAGGATAACTCCTTCTGAACCACCCCTGTTTAAAATAGAACTAAAACTATGTTGGTTTAACATCTGACAAACCTGTATCAGCTGTTGTCTTTCAATAGCTTATGGTACTTTGTCTGCTTAACTCTCTTCCCCCATGCTGCTTTCTCATACACAGAGTATTCCAATCTCATTGTCTCAGCATGCACCACTTAGAAGGTGTCACTTGATATCTCACACTTGCTGCTGTAACTGCAAGACTTGAGTGCATGTTTGAGGCACACAGGGAAGTCTCTTATGGGTCAGAAGGCTTAAAGTATTCTTATTTTGATTATGGTTTAGTTCATACCACCCATAACACAGGTCTAACAAAGATAAACAGGTAAGCATTGGAATTAAAGACTTGGTGTGCAAATTCCTACATTCTGCAGATAGCATAGCTGAATTTAAAAGCTTTGAAGTTAGGTCTTCATCTCAAGCCCATTTTCTTGAATGGTGAAGTGCCATATTCAATTGGAAGTATGATGCCTTGTAATATATTTGAAAAATTTATGGTCTCTTCCTCCTTACAGATTTTCTAAAGTAGTGACCATTTGAATAATCTTTCTATAGTTTCTTTAACAGAAAGACTCACTACCTCAATAGTGCTCTCCTCTAAAATCAGAACTCTACCCAAAGCACAGATACTTTCATTAGCTTGAGGATAAGAAAAGAGGATACAAGGTCAGATGCCTTTTCCAAAACCTCTTTGCCAAACTCAGTTTGTTAAACTGCTGGAGCAGGCTGACTTAAAACATTGAAAAGTGTTCATTATTGAAAAAGTTGTTCTCTGTATAAGAAAGGGCTCTAAACTTTGTTTTTCTAGAGGCAATCTAGGAATGCCTACTGGTGACAAAATTATATTGGTGTTTCTGGTGCTCTGTTTGTACAAACTGCCTATCATTCTGTGCCTTAGCAAAAGAACAGAAATTCACTGACTCTGATGGAACCAGAGTCTACTTATATCCACTTACATAGATTTTAAATAGATTTTTTAAAAAAGCTAGCAGATGCCAATATAGTAAATCCTGAGAAGGCAATAGAAGGCTTCTCTGTGGAAGACTAGACTAATCCAAAACTTGATTTTCACCACTGTAAATCCTTAATAGCATGGACTGCAGTGACATTGCTTTGGATTTACACAAATACAAATAAGATGATTTCATCTGCACAAACCACTTTTAATACAGCATAATAGATTTTTTAAAAAAGCTAGCAGATGCCAATATAGTAAATCCTGAGAAGGCAATAGAAGGCTTCTCTGTGGAAGACTAGACTAATCCAAAACTTGATTTTCACCACTGTAAATCCTTAATAGCATGGACTGCAGTGACATTGCTTTGAATTTACACAAATACAAATAAGATTTCATCTGCACAAACCACTTTTATACAGCATTTTTCGAAGTGCACAGTGTTGTAATGTCAACAATGTACATACCTGGTTTTGGACTTGCTTTTTTCTTCTCTGCGCGTTTAAGCTGTTCTTCATGAATCTGCTGCCCAGTCATTAGTCTGTATACAGGAGGGTCTGCATTCTCATGAAGGAGAACTAGTTTCAAGTCATGTTCGTCCATAAGTCTGAGTGCCTCGGCTCGGTGCATATTTCCTAAGCTCTCTCCATCCTGGTTGATTAAGTGCAAAATCCGATGGGGAATTCTTCGCCCAACACTTCCAAATGCTGCTTTACTTTTTGTTTCTGTGTGAGATTTTTCATCTGTACAAAATGGCTGAGTAAGTCTAAACAGAATTGACTTTCTCCATTCTGGATGGTGGTACCTGACCCTAGAAAAGACCCTCTTTTGTAGGGTTTGTGTCAGAAGCGTACTGAAGAATCTTTTTGTGTATCTGTTCTCATTTCTGGTTGCTTGACATAAAAGTTTAATCATGCAAAAGGCAGTCATTCTGATGAAGCAGGGAAGAAGAAAAAACAAGTTACCCCCCCCATCAGTCAGATTCTTCTAGTTATATTAAAGAGACATGACTCCAGTTCAGTAAACCCCAGTCCTTAAAACTACTCTTTCAGACACCTAAAGTATTGACTGACTTTCTTGGTTTTTCACAAACATTACATTTAGGGTTGCACATTCCTATTTTTAGTGAGCTGATTTTTTCCAGTTACGAAAACTATTTAGATTTCTTACATACAGAAAGCATGCACCTAAGTAGCATTAATTGTTTGGAAAGTGCAATTTACTGTAGACATTTCACCAGAACCATCTAACAAAAACACCAATAATGATATTTTTGTTCTTTTTAAATTATGACAAAAGCTTGTGGGGGAAAAAAAGAGAAAAACAGAGCCATAGATAAGACTTGCCTGCAAGACATGGACAGGAAAATAAGCAACACATTCATATGCCTAAGACCCCACTTGCAAATTAAAATTTAAACTGTTAGACAGCTATCCTGGCACTGTACTCATGAAGCTACAGACTTTCAAAACAAGTCTCGAAATACACCGTGATGGTTGAAATTTGAAGACTAGTAAAACTGATCTTTGTGACTTTTCTTCCATTATGATTTTTTCCTCATTTCTCTGTGTTTTATGGAATCCCCTTGATCATTTTAGTGCACCTGACCATTATTTGCATTTTGTTCAAAACTTCAGAAATCGTCCATTTTTTAACGGCTGCAAAAACTGTTAAAGAGCAAACTGTCAAGTATTCTCTGCAGTTTTGGTATTCCACGTTAAAAAGGCAGCAAGTACAGGGAAAGCCAAAGATGATAAAGAAAACCAAAAATGTGTCATACCAGAGGAACTGACAACAGTGTGACTTCTTTTGCCTAGGAAGGAATGTGACTCCACTCTGTAAATATACAGTTATATACATATGTATATATATGTTTATCACTGTGCAAACGTATCCATGTGCATGAGTATACATGGAGAAGGTAGAACCAATCAGCAAGGATAAGGAACTATTTATAATTCTATATAGGCAGTGTTGGCCCAGGAACATTACTTGTTCATGACCTGCCTGTGAATAAACTTAAGTCTAAAGATGGGGAAATTTTGAAGCCTAAAGCAATTTCAAATTTTCACAATAGGGACAAAGCCAATGTAAACTGCTTGAAGATGGTACCACACCAGTTCCTAAACAGGGGGGGTCTGACTCGGCTGTGTGCTACAGCAGGATCCTGAACTCAGCTAGCTACAGCGCACAGAAGAGATAGGATATTCACCGCAGAGTCTAAAAACTGGTAGCTGGTAGAGCTACCATCCCTTCTTGCCCTGGGCTCTGACTTTGTGAAGTCCAGACCAGAACCACAGCCCCTGGGAAACACAGCTTCTTCTCAGTTGGGGCAACGACCCTACAACTAAACACCTACTGCCAACACACAGGTGTCTTTGTGCGTCATCAGTGCAGCCATACAAAACCCTACAAGTCCTTATTTTTAAAATGGTTTCATAAACCAGCTGCAGATTGTGCACTGCAGATTTACAGACTGTAATCTGGGTATCAGTTTGGTGCATTATAAAATACTATAATTAAATGTATCTTGTGTTCAGAAGAACCTGGCTTGCCTTTGTCCATTACCAACTTCTCCAACTAAATAACGATATCACAGCAATGAAATAATAGTTTACTTTTTAAAATGTTAGTCTTGCTCTTTATTGAAAGTCTTTTGTCTTTATTCTCCTTCATTTTTTGTTGTTATTTAAATCTACTAAATTCTGCTTTACTCGAGAAAGAAAATTACTCTTTATGAGAGGATTTTTCTCCTTATCATATGGCACGCAAGTGTATTTTGCTTCGTGTGTTTCCATGGGTTCCACAGCCCATGCAGTAGCAAGGACAGCTGACTGCTGGGGGTTTTAACGAGCAGGGGGCTACACACACCCTGGGAACCGCAGGAAAAGCAGCCAGCGCGGGTCCCGCACTCGCACGACGTGTTTTGCTGCACGCGTGAGTGCTTCAGCACCGACAGCTACGCGCAGCTGTAACGGGAGATGGTTTCCATCTCGCCGGAGTTGCCGCTGGGTGTTTCCTTGTGCTGCCTCATGCAAACGCACGCTGCAAAGGCGCTGCGTTAATTTCCCGGGTGGATTTCTGGGGGGCGCAGGGGAGATGGGCCGTGCGTGGGTGTGTGGCCGTGCCCTGCTGCGTCTGTGTTCCCAGGTGTGCGTGTGACCCCGTGACCCGGCCCGGCCGGTGCAGGCAGGCCCTGGCTGCCCGGGGAGTGCCGACCCCCCACGGCCTGGCCCAGAGTGGGC
>NW_010112736.1:44240-48471 GCF_000699245.1 Pterocles gutturalis | reverse complement strand
ATATTTATGTAGAGTTACAATATTTCCATAGAGGTATTAAAAAATGTGTGATAGCCTTAACTTCATGCTCTTAGAAGTTTCATTGCATTGATCTGTTCAGCTGTGTCAGAGGCTCACAGAATATGGGGTTCATCTTCATCACGTGTTGCCCGAGAAGAGATCCCAAACAGGTATCCTTCTGGGAGTGTGCTCCAAAGGAGTTGTGATTTTTGAAGTCCACAATGGTGCCCGCACACCTGTGCTACGATTCCCGTGGAGAGAAACAAAGAAGATATCCTTTAGTGTAAGTTGATTTCTGTTCCTCTGGCTGTGTGTACATGTCTATAGTGGTCTCTTGAGATACTGGTTGGGTGTGTTTGTTATTTTTGCAAATTAAGCTGCTATTTCACAGCTCAGTCTGTGACTACATTTTGTGTGGCTGAGCTGTGTTGTATTATGGGGTTGAAATAGGACTTTTGATGTTTTCAAGATTTTTTTTTTCTGTTTATTAACTTCTATTCTATGCTGCTGGGGTTCCAGCCTCAGAAGAAAGTT
Source organism: Pterocles gutturalis (assembly GCF_000699245.1). Taxonomy (NCBI): domain Eukaryota; kingdom Metazoa; phylum Chordata; class Aves; order Pterocliformes; family Pteroclidae; genus Pterocles; species Pterocles gutturalis. The sequence continues at coordinate 47,937 of NW_010112736.1, read as the reverse complement.
TAGAGTTTTGAAGTACACAATGGCAAACCTCTATGGGTGTGAAATGTGGTTTCCGTGTCTTCTAACAAAAGACCTGTTATGAAGATGGATCAGGGGCCCACCTGAGCACGGGGAGCAGCCCTGCCTATTCACCACTCTTTGGGGCAGTGTTCCCGTGCTGCCGTGTGGCCCACGGGGAGTGAAGGAGCAGCAGGGTGACAATCCTGCCTTAGATGGCTGGATGCTGGGAAATGCCCAGACTTGATGTAACTAGGAGCTGCACCTGTGTTGCTTTTCACTTGTTATATTTCCAAGAGTAGTGAAGTGAAATGATGATGGATGAGAGGGGCTGGCGCTTGAGCTGGACCATACCGGCCACCTTTAGTGGGCAGACCATAAGCTGGTGGTCGTGTGTCGGTTTTTAATGAGATGTTGAGCTTCGAATGCTCACTTCTACGCAGGTATTGAAACCAGTACCTCTAACTGGGGCTGCTGATACCTGATGGAAAAGCTACAGCCTGTTTCATCTGTGGTATGATTTTTAACTCCAATTGCTAAATTGAAGTTTAAAAACTATTAAAAAGATTAATTCAAGACCTGGAACATAAATTTACAGGTTTCACAATTAGATGGGCATCTAGTTCTTTTTCTCTTGAGTGGCAGCACCCCTGGGAGCTTCCTGGGAGGCTGTTGAAAACCCTGTCCTGCAAAATGCAACAGTGCTGCTTGTCATTAGTCAGCACTAACAGGAATGGAAACTGATTAAATAATGAAGTACCATCTCAGCGAGCCCAGAAGTAGCTTTAAAGTGCTACTTTGTAAATCTCAAATTACTTTCAGCCCCTATTTTAAACAGAAGTCTTTCCCATCAGTGCATTTTGCTTGAGGAACATTTGAATGCTGTCGTTGTGCACAAGCAAATACAAAATTCTTTGTAGGCTAAAAAGAAATCATTGTCTTCAGTTTTTTTTTTTCTTCCTCTGTTGTGTAGAAGAAGAAAATAACTTTGCAGAACACATCAGATGGTATCAAGCATGCATTTCAGACTGACAATAGTAAGACTTGCCAGTACCTTTTGCATCTCTGCTCTTCCCAGCATAAGTTCCAACTACAGATGAGAACCAGGCAGAGCAACCAAGACACTCAGGACATTGGTAAGGACTGTGGTGCTCTGTTGTTTTTTAATAAAATTCTATATGTATTTTTGTAAGGAGAAAAACTGAACTTGAGCTTCAGTAGTTCTGCTGAGTGTTACATATGTGTAGCTCTGCATTTAGAGGGGTTATATTATAAAGAGAATCTACTAGTCAAGTTTGTTTAGGGGTTTATTTTAAGGGGGGAAAAAAAAAAGAGTTGGCAGATCACACAGAGCTGGCACACAGCAGCTCCCCTTAAATAAAAAGAATCTAAAAACAGGTCACTGATAGTACTTTCCCATTTGATTAATGGCTTTTGGCATTTTTCAGAAAGAATGTGAAAATATTTCCCTAATAGGATTTTTACCTTTTGTTTAATCTGAAATGAATTAGTTTGATGATGTGGAATTCCAGATAAAATGGTGCGATCGTGCTAGGACCAACACAACAGGGAGCATTTCATGATGCAGCGTCCGTAAGCTGTGTGTATAGCTGTCTTCATTCCATTTACTGTTTGGTGGAGCCAGGAAGGAGCAACACTGATGCTAGTCAGTTTTCTTCAGAATTGCCATCCAATTTTTGTGTTCTTTTTAGAGAGAAAATATTAATTGGACAATGCAGTCATTGAAAAAAGCCTCTGTACTAATTTCTTCACTACTCGGAGCAGAGCTCACGTGGCTGGCTGGCCTTCAGCACAGCCTGGAAGTGCTATTTTGGTCAGTCTGCCTGCTCATTCTTTCTTTGTTCCCTGTTTTTTATCTGTCTGCATTCCAGTTGCTGTTAATCCAGATTTCCACTAGCATAGCTGGGACGGGGGCTGACCCCATTGCTGCGGAGAGCGTGAGCTCTAATTTAAAAAAGAAAAAAGGGGAGGCAGGAAAAGGGCATGTGGCAGCTGTGCAGCCTTTTTGTCTATTCTGTTGGGCTCAACCAACTTAGCGTAAAGAAATAAGACCAAGTGACTTGGAGCCTTTGTACCATTCTCTAACATAGTGCTTGCTTATCCTGAAACGCAAAGAAAAGCGGTACATGAAAGGCTTTCGTGGCTAGGCAAACTTGGCTGCTCTTCCAGATGCAGTATGTGTTGCGCTTTGCAAGCCTGGAAATAATAGTTTGCTTCTGTGCGGTGATGATCACTTTGAATTCAGAGGTCTGAAATTTCATCCATCGTTCGTAGTCAGAAGCAAATGAATTAGTATTATGGTTGATTCCATTATGCTTGGTTATTAAAAGTAAAAACAAAACATTTGCTTTTGTCATAATTTTACTGATCTAAATTAATTAGCCAAGTTTCTCTTTCCTGCATGTCTATCTAGCAATAGAGTTACTTGAATAATATTTTTTAAAAGTGTTGTAATACAGGTAAGAGAAAGCAATGATGAAACAGCTAACCAAAACAGCGAATTAATTTTAAGTACTGCTTTTCTTCTGTTAGAGCAGTGAAGTCCCAGGCAGTATGTGGGAAGCATTATTCTTGGCCTGCAGCAGCATCGAGTTTGGTGGGGTTTTGAGGTTTGGTTTTTTCCAGAACTCTTCAAATGTCAGTAAAAACTGGGGTTTGGAAGTACGCAGCAAAACAGTAAAGCAAAGGGCAGGTGACAATATTATTAATTCAAGGCTGTTCACCGAAGGAAATGTACATTTTGAAGGTTTCTGATTCTGGGTTAACAGCACAGGGAACACAAGCATGTGCCTGGAACGCTTGCAGTGTTTGTGGGGTGGAGTGGCAGACTTCAGAAGGTTAATATGCTTTGGAAGATTCTTTAGAAATACAGTATTATGGTGTATTCTAGCAGGACTCACCTTGGTTTCAGGCAATGAGCAGAGAAAATATTTTGAGGCAAGGGAGAAGGTCTGACATGCATAGTGGCGGTGAACAGACTTCTCTGGAACATAACAACAGAGGATGGAGACAGAAGGGAGAGCACTTACAGCCCCCGTGATGTACTGTGGCAGGTTTTTAACTTGTTGCACAATGTCTTCAGTGACCTGGGGAAAAACTATTTTAACACATATAAAGCTAATAGAAAGAATTAGGCTTGGAAAATAAAAAGGAGAATGCCTCTTGAATAACTTTTTCTTCTGCATGAATAGAAAGATGAGAGACAAAGTTACAAAAAAATACTAGCAGTGTTATGGTACACAGGAAAGGAGGTAAGCTGTAACATGAAGAATGATGGTTTCTTTTTTGCACAACTTCTGTGGCCATGCAGTGAGCAGAACCAAGCACTGAGATTTAAGATGAATGTCTGGACTCCTAAAAAGGGCATGTAGAAAACCACCCACATGAACTGAGGGCCAAGTTAGCCTTACAAAGGACGGCTTTTGAGCATGTGAGAACTTCCAGTTAAGGTGTTGGCAGACTGTGTGTATAGATAGTGATGTGAAAGTGTTCATCAGCGGGTCGAGGGAGGTGGTTCTCCCTCTCTGCTCTCCTGAGACCCCACCTGGAGTGCTGCGTCCGGCTCTGGGGCCCCCAACATAAAAAAGACCTGGACCTGTTGGAGCGAGTCCAGAGGAGCCACGGAGATGGGCAGAGGCTGGGGGCGCCCCCCGGCGGGGGCAGGCTGGGGGGGGTGGGG
>NW_010112736.1:0-44123 GCF_000699245.1 Pterocles gutturalis | reverse complement strand
ATAAGCTGAAAGAGGGGAGATGGAGATGAGATGTGAGGAAGAAATGTTTTCCTGTGCGGGGGGTGAGGCAGTGGCCCAGGTTGCCCAGAGAAGCTGTGGATGCCCCATCCCTGGAGGGGTGCAAGGCCAGGCTGGATGAGGCTTTGAGCACCCTGGGACAGTGGGAGGTGTCCCTGCCCATGGCAGGGGGTGGAACTGGATGGTCTCTAAGGTCCCTTCTAACCCAAACCATTCTGTGATTCTGTGATCTGAAGTTCATAGGGAAATCCTGTTTGCTGGTTGCAGACGGTAATTACGATGTCAAGAGAAGAGATCTGAGAATATTTTATGAAGTTAGCCTTCTCCAGGATGGGAACACGACAAGAGCAGGTGTCATTGATAGCTTCTGTCAATGTCAGGAAAATGATATTTGTGGATTTTTTTGGTCTGATTCAGCAAAACCGTTCTTCTGCAGCTCATCTGCTCTGTCTGGTGGCTACGGCTAGAGGAGGTATTTGGTGTGGGTGGGGAAGTAGTAGTTGTATACTAATTCACCTTTAAAAAGGACAAAAGAATACCTTCCACAACTAAATCTTCTCAATCCATATGCCTATTCTAGAGAAAGTGTGAGTTCCTGTTGCAGTTAATTCCTGCCCTAGGTATTGGAGGAAGGAATGTCTTTTGGAGTGGCGGTGCTGAGGTTGTGTTTGCCAGGTATGCTGTTTAACGGTGAATACTTCAGCATTTAGTAAAGCTGAGGCATGATGCATACCAAGAAGTAGTGTAGGTGTACGTAGAGTTTAAAAAAACACTAGTTAACCCGAAGTCAGAAATACCTAGGCAGTTGAGGATTGCTTTTCCTCAGTCTTGCCTGTGAACTGACTCCAAGACATCAGTGAAGTTTGTGAAGGGTTCAGATGACGTGGTTTCCTTTAAAGGCTCTAACCAGCAGACATGTTGCCGCAGCTTATCAAGTTTCTGCGTGAAAGCCAAGCCACAGGAACGTAACTGCTAGCCTTAGGAGGCAGTCAGACTAACAGAAATGAGTCCTGCTCAGCTTTGCTCTGAGTTCCGAGGGGGTTAGGCTTAGTTGTATTATCTTCCATTTGCTTTCAGCTCAGAACATCCACCCAGACAGTTCCCACGACTCAGCTGACAGTCATTTAATTACAATCCCAAACCAGTTTCTCTCTGCTGCTTAAGGGAATCCTAGGTCAGGAGTCAAAAAGTCTGGCAAAGCCCAGTCAACACTTTTCTGTTCTGTTCTGCGCTAAAATATTCAGGATGTTTCTGGCAGGGGAGGTCCCTGAGTGTACCTGAGTGAACCAGGCAGAGATGCTGCAGCTGGACTGTGAGTGTGTCAGGGACTCGCACAAAGAAAACCAAGCCATGGTTGGATGAAGGTTGGGTAGGATCTGATGGTGTAGGAGTGGGAGAGCCCTATTTGTTAACATTCCGGGAAAGACTTGTATGAGCACGTTAGAGAAGGTGTAGTCTTCCAAGTCACTTGTCTTGAGGATATTATTTGCTTTGCAGAAAGAGGTGATGTGCCCGTCTATAAGGCACAACAGTTTAACGGGGAATATGATTCTTCATACTAATAAGGGGATAAATATTCTGCTGTTCTGTGTTTTTGGGCTTCAGTGTAGTAGATGGTCATGTTAATGTAATATCATGAACTCCAAACTTTGCTTCCTGAGCAAACTTACATTGTGATTGTCTATATGTATCTGATGACGGTACGTACTTCAGAGCATCTAGAGAAAATACGCTTTGTGTGCGCCAGTTGTTTAAAATGGGTGCTTTACGCGGGGAAGTCATACTAGCTCTGCTGTATAACCTGAACTTGTTTGTTTTCTGTTTTAAAAAAAAAAAAAATCCACAGAAAGGGCTTCATTTAGGAGCCTAAACCTTCATGCGGAGTCTGTCAAAGGTTTCAACATGGGACGAGCCATCAGCACTGGTAGCCTGGCCAGCAGCACTTTGAACCGACTTGCCGTTAGACCTCTGTCCGTTCAAGCAGAGATTCTGAAGAGGCTGTCCTGCTCCGAGCTCTCACTCTTTCAACCGCTTCCTGGCCCTTCAAAGGACAAGAATGAGAAGACTCCATGGGAGGAAAGACCCAGGGTTATGAGCAAGTCATTTCACGATCTGAGTCAGAGCCACATCTCGGTTTACCCCCCAAGGAAAAATGTTACTGCTTTGGACTCTTCCCCCCAAAAAATAGAAGAGGTAATGGGCCGAGTCTTTCAGCAAATGCCAAAATTTGATACTGGACCAGCAGCGGGAGCGTTAAAACTGAGCAAGTAAGAGTCTCTCTGACCGCCCTGCGATATCTTTGTGTACAGTCAATGTACATTTTGCATCAGTTTTGATTTATTATTCATACCATGATTTTATTACATTGATCCTTCCCTCTCCCAACTTCTTCTTCCCTCTGTCTGGTTCCCCTTCTCTCCTTCTCCCCTTTAAGTTCAAAATCTCATGCAGGTTTAAGTAGAAGCCCTGAAAGAAAGAAAAATGAATCCGACTCATCATCCATTGAAGATACCGGTCAAGCCTATGTTGTAGGTCAGCTTGCAAAAAATATTATTACTATATTTACTTACTAACCTCTCAGATTGCTTTGGGTATAGCAGTTTGGTGTATTTATTAACTGATGGTAATATTTTGATTTGAAAAAGGGAACAGAGTATCAAATATTAAAGTAATCCAGGTCAATTACCTTTTGTTCCTGTATAATTGTTGCAGTGAATCAAAAAAATCCTCTTTGGACATACCAGTTTGTACACCAGTGTGCAAACTATTAGTTCTCGACAGTAAAAGCTGTTCCAGAAAATGTCTTACAGCTTGTCACGTCAGCGTGCCATTTTATTGTATGGATCTTTTAATAATTTGCTAGTCTACACAATCTGTTTGTCAAGCTTGAACTTTCTTAAAGTGTTCTCAGAGGAAAGGGTGATGGGAGCAATTTTTGGAAGTGGACTCAGTTTGGCATAAGCTGGCTCTTGGCTAGTACCTCTAAGCAGGAACTGCACAGTTCTTTTGGTTTGGTCTCACTTGGATATAATAAATTAGGTACAATTTTGCAGTGCATTGGCTGTTTCACAAAAAATACTCTTGTAACGAGCTAAGCTAGATGTACTTACTCCATTTTCTTGGTGAGGGTTGGATTGCACACAAATAGTCTTAGTGGGCAGCAAAAATACAGACTTCACATAAAATTTAAAAAAAGTTTCAGAGCAGCTGAATAGACTTAAACTTGCACATTGGGTAATTGTACATTAATTTTTAATATCTGTGTCATCAGTTTCTGGTTATAGGAGGTTCCCTTTTACAATAAAGGAAACTCCAATGACTGAAGCATTTGCAGCCTTCGCTTGCTTTTATTGCTTTGCTTTTTCTTAATATTAAAATATTAATGTTATCATGTGCTTACCCATAATCTTCTGGGCAGCGATTCTGGTAAGGATCTTAGCTACACGTCGGAGAGTCGTGCTGCATCGCATTCCCTGTGCTGGGGGACACACATGCTTTGCATGATGAAATTCATGAGCTGGAAGTTCAGGGTTCAGAGGTTTGGAAAAGGCCAGGACTGCTTTGCTAAGAAGCTGGAATTATCTTACTCCCATAACTTAGTACATGTATTATTTTATCCTCTTTAAAGTATGGCCGTATTTGCTTGGCATTGATCATTACAAAGAAAATTCTGTATGCAAACCAATTGAAATAGAAAAACTTGGTTCAAATTACTTTGTACTGCACCAACTTATTTGTTACCGTACAAAAACTTACAGGACTCCTGCTGTGTTGGTTTATGAAGTTAGACAGATGAATTTTAGCTGAAGTTAACAGTGGCTGTAAAGGCCAAATGTCTGTCCTTTAATTCTTTGCCTTTGCATGAGCTGCCATCTGTCTGAACCTTCAGCTACCACCAAAGTATCTAAGTAATTCGGATTTTCTAATTCAAACGCTTTAGTGTTTATGTATTTGTAAAATAAGTAGGTAGTCTGATATTGTGAATGAGCTAGTGTATACCGTGTAAAGTCTCAAATAGTTCTTGGTAGTTTTCTCATTTAAAAAAATAGGTAAGAGTGTCTAATATTTGCGTTTGTGTTGCAGGAGTTAGCGTGAATACTTCTAGTTCTTGGTAGTTTTCTCATTTAAAAAAACAGGTAAGAGTGTCTAATATTTGCATTTGTGTTGCAGGAGTTAGCATGAATACTTCCGGAAATCTTCCATCATCGACGCTGTTAAAAGAGAGTGGTAAGTTGATAAATCATATGGTATATGATATATTTATGTATATGATATATAGAATCAATTCAGTCAGTGTGGGAAGCATTTGTCAAGTGCTTCACTGTTCCACCTGTCCTGTTTCTTCACTATTCTTAAATCAAATACCTCTGCCAGTTAGTTGGACACGACCTTTTTCTAAATACAACTCCTAATATTTCTTTTTGATTGCTTCTTGGGTGAGACAATCTATATGTAATATTTGTCGTATATGAATAGTCTCTGTTTAGTTTGGGACCTGAAGGGTGCTGTTCCCTGCCATACCATGCTCTTCCAAGCTCATTCCCCTTACTGGTAAGATTACTGGTTCTGTAGAGCCCGAGAAGACTGTGTTTTCTGTTTAGTTCTTTTTAGGTTTGACTTGGTTTTGTGGGAGAAAAAAATTCCGTTTCCAGGTGGTGCAGTCTGTTGCACTCTCTTGCACCAGTGTTTTCTGCTTGTACCAGTATGCAGAGCTCAGCAGGTTTCTGCTGTTGGGGAATGGCATGTTCCACTTAGGGCACAGGTATGTCAGGCACTCCAGATCAGAGGAGTTCTGGCTTCCCCAGGCAGCAAATTCATGAGTTCAGACTTAGAGTAGGTTGGCATTTCCTGAAGTTTCAGGAGATTTTTTTTTTTTTTCTTTCTCCTAAATCATGCTGCTTCTGTCTCCTGAGTGCCTGGGTCTACTTCAGCCTGTTGGGAACCTTCAGGAGCCACATAAATCTCTTGTGAGGGTTTTCAGGTTTTGGAAGAGGCAGGATCAGCAGCCTGTGGAGTGGCGAATGAGGAAATCAATTTAAACAAGATAGGGTTTAGCAGATGTGTCTAACATTGGTGGTTTTTTAATGAAGGACCGCCTTTAAGAGGACTCACTGAGTAACCTTTTAGTAACTTCATATAATAAACCTTACTTTCACTTTTCCCAGTGTGCTTAAGTCCTGCCTCCCTGAGCAGAGCATGTAAACACGGATCTAAACACTTCGCTGAACTGAGACAAGTAAATTGGAGGATTTTGGGGCTCAATTGTGTTGTGATTCCACGAGACTACACTAGGTGCTTTTCTTAGGAGGAATAGAAGTTTTCTTACATTTGGACATGGCTTGGAAGGTGAAAGTTGGTCCCACTACTTGAGAACAGCTTTTCAGGTTGTCAGAGAAGTAATCTTTTTAAATGGAATAGGACTTCAAAGCAAACCTGGAGGGATGCGGATGGGCAATCAGGTAGTGTCTGATGATGAAATGTTGGCTTTTCAGTGGACTCTCTGCAAACACCACAGAGCAGAATCGCCTCGCCAGAAAGAGAGATCACTTTGGTGAACTTGAAAAAGGATGAAAAATTTGGCTTAGGTAAGTGGCTTTCAAATTGTTGTTCTGCAGTATGCTCCTAGAAGCAAAAACCAAAATAGTTTTCTGGTCTGTATTTAAGTGTTGGCTGGGGGACAGAGGAGAGCAGTGCGTACAGTACCTGGATTTCTAAGGCATTTAAGATGCTGAAGCCTGGACTTACGTGATAGCGCCTGCTACTGATTTGTTGAGTGACATTAGGCAGGTTTGCCTCTTGGTTTTTCCATATTATGAGAGTAGGGTAATATTTATGTTGTGTACTAGCCATCCTAAAAGTTGGCGTTTACAGTTTATCTCTGTTCAGATACAAGATTTTTGTCTATGTGGGCACCTTGCAGCTGGGACACCTTGAAGGCTTGACGCAAAAAAAAAAAAAAGGCAAAATAAAGCCATTATGAGCTAATTGTGGCCAGCTTTTCTTACTCTTAAAGTATCATCAGATGGAACACTAATTTGAGGTTTAAGGAGGCTGGAAGACAAGATATTTGCATTCCATGCCTTCTTCTGCCGCTGAGTTTTTTCATAAACTCACATATTTTTTTCCCCTGTGTAAGAAATGAATAATTTGGTGTCAGTATTGTGCTTTAGGGAGGCTCTCTGAAGTGTCTGTCATTCAAAATAAGACTGTTGTGTAAATTTGAAAGACTGGGAAAGCCTACAAGACAATAATATTTAGTGTTTACCCTGCACAGTACCTCACGAGATGACCAAAGAGGAAAGAAATTCATATGAAATGCACCCTTTCTTCTCTTTCTTCCCCATGCAGTTGGTGGTACTTTGCTGTTTTAGCTAGAACAAAGATGACCTGATACCTTCTTTTTTTTTTTTTTTTCTTCTTTTTTCTGGCCAGGTTTACATGGCAGAATTAGCAGAAATAGATTAGAAGCTTCAAAAGAAAACATGGGTTTGAAAAATTCTGTTCTTAAGACCAAGGTCAGACGTTCAGGTGAAGCATCTAACAATGGAGAAAACCAGAAGTTTTTTAGTAGGAGAAAATACATTTCATTTGGTCAGCAAATGTACATTTAACGTCACGTGTTTGTGCGTGTTCCTGTGCCATAGTCGTCTTCTGTAGGCTTTGCTGGAGTTTTCTGGGAAGCCAGCTAGACAAGGTCTGAATCACTTGCTCAAAAATAGAGAAGGCAATAACGCTTAAGTCAAAAAGGCTTTACCGTTTACTTTCATGTAGACTTCTTTGAGATGTCTAGAGTTTTTTTACTTTACATTTATTTGAATTACTAGGTTTTTGTCCGTTCTGAAATACAGACTTGTATTGTGTTAAGTTCTGCTCTGATCACTGACACTTTTCCCTGCTTTGGACCTTTTTTAATAGGCTTTCAAATAGTTGGCGGAGAGAAGACGGGGAAACTTGATCTGGGAATTTTCATTCACTCAGTCACTCCTGGAGGGCCAGCTGATTTGGAAGGATCTCTAAAACCAGGTGAATAGCCTAAATAAGAGGTGTGCACATGAAAGAAAAGGCGAAACACGGATGTAGTACCATTTCCATCTGTGGCTGCACGTGTCAGTCCCTGACAAATGCTGACCCTCAGTTAACTTCTGGACAATAGCTGAAAACTGGTGATACTTCTTTGTTAAGCTATATGGAAACAAAAATCATTTGAATCAAAGTAAAAATTACAAAGCTTGAAGTAGGAGAAAAATCAAGTTAGGTAGAAAGATAAGGGCTTTATTTGCTATTGTCCCTTGATGGATGCTTTGTAATTTCGTTTTTTTTTTTTTTAAAGCTCCAAATCCATACTCTGATTTTTGGAAAAAGTGAATGTAACCAAATGACTACTGTAGGAAAAAAAAAAAAAAGCCCCACCAAAATTTATTTTATTTAATATCTGCTTCTCCCCCACCCCCCCTTTTATTCTGTGCCTTGAACTGAACTGCATATTGCTTATTTCGCTTTTTCCTTTTTTTTTTTTTAATCCGTTTTTTTTAGAGCAGAAGAGAGGGTGGAAATGGGTAACAAAAGTCAGGAATATATCTAGTATGGAAAGGTTCGCAGATTTAAAAAGAGGAAATATTCGTAACCGGTTCTTGGTGTTTGTCTTTGGTTTTGGGGTTTTTTGAATGATTAGGGTTTCCTATTCCAGCATCACTTGAATTTTAGTGATTTTTAATCCATGCATTGTGTAGAGATTTTCAGATGTATATTCTGCATTCCCACTGATGGATAAAAATGTAGATGTTAGATTGTATCTGAACAAACCCTTTTGTGCAGGACACCGACTAATCTCTGTGAACAGCACAAGTTTAGAAGGCGTCAGCCACTCTGCAGCGTTAGAAATTTTGGAGAATGCACCTGAAGACGTGACACTTGTTATCTCTCAACCCAAGGACAAGCTGTCCAAAGGTAGGGAGAGAAATATTCCTTATTATTAAAGAGTTGTTCTTTGAGTTTGAGCACTCTGCCTTCTCTAGCGCTTGTTGTAAAGTACTTTCAGTGTTTCCTTAAAATCACTAATCTAAGCAGCTGAAATAGCTGTAAAACACCACCCTGCCTGCAGTCGCTTCTCTAAGGTGGTATATGCTTGAAATTGTGTTCTGAGACGGAACAAAGTGTGTTACAGTTGCCTGTAGTGAGGATGCACTGTCTGCATCCTAAACAGAAAGTGTTCTGTCTGATAGGAACGGGTAAAACCTTACATGGTTGTAAGCCAAGTAATTTCGTAGAATCGTAGAATCATTCAGGTTGGCAAAGACCTCAAGGATCATCAAGTCCAACCATCAACCCAACACCACCCAACCCACTAACCCATGTCCCCAAGCACCACATCTACACGTTTCTTGACCCCCTCCAGGGATGGTGACTCCACCACTGCCCTGGGCAGCCTGTTCCAATGCCTCATCACTCTTGCAGGGAAGACATTTTTTCTAATATGTTACCAGCTACTGGTGACTGTCTTGTCTTCTGGTTTTCAGCATCATCTAATGCTGCACACGTCAGTAATGGAACCAAGGGTTATTCAAGGAGGCCGTCATCGGTGCAGGACAACGAGGCAGAGTCCTCTTCAGAAGAACACAACCGGTCCCATGGTCACCAGAGGCCTGGCTCAGGGAGTTTGTGTGGTTTGTCAGGAGGCAAGCGAGAGGGAAGCATGAGCTCCCAGGACTCCAGAACTGAGAGCGCCAGCCTGTCTCAGAGCCAGACAGCCGGCTTCTTTGGCAAACGGGCAAGTGGTAGAGCCCAGCAGGATCCTCAACATTACAGTGATTCCCAGTCTGGGCTTTCTAAAATGAACGAGAAGAGAAGATCCTCATCTGACAGTACTCGAGTGAAAAATAGAAGGCCTGGAGTAGTGGAGCCTGTGGAATATTCTGACCGAGGCGATTCTGACATGGATGAAGCAACTTATTCCAGCAGTCAGGAGCAACAGCCAGCTAAAAAGGCACAGTGTATTTCATAGGAATGTTTCCCATGGGTATAATAGTGGTAGGGAAGTAGCTGAATGTGGGTGTGAATAATGTGAAAGGGTGTGGGTGAAGGACAGCCTAGCCTGCAGCTTATCCTTGTCATGGCAAACTCTAATAGCTAATTTCTGAAAGTTTGGTGATTCTGTTCAAAATAAATGGAGAAAATCGCTCCCGTAACTTGAAAGAACTTCCCAATGTCCTGAGATGGGTGTGCCTGATTAGAGGCAGATTCTGCTTCGGGATGAACGTGTGGTGCACTTGTTGGTTCTGTAGAAAACCTCCTCCAGTACTGTGGCTTTGTCCGATATGATCACAGTCCAGTGAGCACCGCTGGAGGTGACTTTATTCACCTGTCAGATAAATCCAGTTTTTCCTGGATGAGATCAAAGTAGTAGTGATGCCTCTGGAATAGGTGGCAGCAGAGCTTGTTGTCTTTCGGGGTTGGTCTAATCCATGGAGAACTGCTTTTGTGCAGTGAAGCGCAGCGGTGAGCTCTGAACAGACACACCTTGCTGCTTCCCCTTGCCAAAAGCAGACAACGGCAAGGACAAACTAGTTCCTGATTTGCAGCGGTTGCTCTTTTCAGCTGATGGAGATTATTCAATGAAGTTTTGGCTGCTCCTGCAAAATAATCCAACAGCCCTAGGCTGCTGTCATGCTGAAGTGTCTGTGTTCTGTGACCAGCTCATTCTGGCAATAAAGACTCAGCTGCTGAAGGCTGAGCATATTGCTGTGCTAAACCTGCTCAGCTGCAGCAATGGAAAATTAAAGCCATGAGCCTTATGAGTCTTATTAATCAGTACTTTCCCATGTGAACTCCTTTTGGCCGCATCTGACTCAAAAAACACATCCTTTAGGGTCTTAAATGTAAACTTCTGTTCTAATGGCAAATAATTCTCTCTTTTTGTTTTGTTTGTTTCTTTTTTCTTTTTTTTTTTTAATAAAGGAATCCTTCTCAGCGAATACAGCAAACAAAATGAATTCTAAAAAGGTTACTGCAACACTTCTTAAACCTGGAGATATCTTTGAGGTTGAACTAGCCAAAAAAGATAACGGCTTGGGAATAAGTGTCACGGTACTGTTTGACAAGGTTTTTAGATGTTTTCTCTTTTTCTCTACTCCCAGCAACCCATTAATTTGCTAAAGTACAAGGAAGCAAAATATTTTCTGGAGTCATTGTTAAGTATATAGTTTTAGTGATGTGTGATTAATCTTACCAAAGCTGGAATAATATTTTAAATCCCTTCTTTTTTGTCATGTCCCATTTGAGTAACTCTTGGCATTTTATGGTGGACGACCCCCAAAGTCTTAATAGAATCTTATCACAGACGCTGCTTTGTGAGTACGAACAGCAAGATAGTGTTTGTCCCTTGCTATTTAATAATGTGGCAAGTAGACAAATAAGACCTTCCCTGACTGGCATTGGAGGCTGTGGAAGAGGTAGTGTTACTTAAGAGTATCTCTGCACATCCACACAAATATCCTGTGCTCAGTGTTCTCCCTCTGCTAGATAAAAAGCAGAAAACAAAAAAAACAAACTTAAATCCAAATAAGGCCTGGTTGCCACTGCCTTCTTGCAATACAAGACAAAAATGTATTTTTAATGGACTCATTAAAATTTTGAAGGTAGTTTACATTTAGGGCCTGCCACACTGCAGAGAGGCACTTTAGGGAAGAAGAAAGCTATCTATAACCGAGATGCACACATTTTTTCACTGTTCCTGCTCTTGTATTGTGTTCAAAAATACATTTTAGTGTTTTAATATTCAAATATTATCTCTGGTTGGTTGATTCCCAGATTACACGATAATTTGAATAAGGAAAAGCTGCTCAAATTATAACAATAGAGGGCAGTTACTAGCTGTAGTTCAAAACTGCTGGCTTTCACTGGCTGTTTGTACCTAAAACTAAATTGGCCTTTTCCCAAGTGTGGCCACTCGGATAGGCATGGAGTGCCAATTCACAAGACTAGCACTGTTTTCTTATATTGCTGCTATCATCAAAGGAGCAGAATGAAATTCAATTATTTTAGCATCCCAGTCTATTCAAAGACGTATTGCTTTGTCAAGCTTATAACTTGAGACAGCTGGAGGAACCAAGGTTCAACGGGAGCTGGTTGTTGAATAGCATCAAGCCTGCTGTATTCACGCCTTGGCTTTGTAGAAAACATTAGAAGATGCCAACCAACACAAAGATTCCTCTTAAAGGTTGACCAAGTGGTATCTTCATCGCAGTTGACATTTTCAGCCTCCGTTCTGCCCCTTGCGTTACAGCAGAGGTGTACCATTCCCTCTGTGCTTTACATTTTCACGTCGTACCGTGTGCTCTAGGAGTGGATGTTAATACGCTGCTGGTCTCCCTCTTCCCTCTGAGTTGGTGGAGAAGCACTGACAGCGCAACAGTAGCTGTCTGTGAGCCAGAATCGTGGAACAGTTTGGGTCGGAAGGGACCTTTCAAGGTCATCTAGTCCAGCCCCCCTGCACTGAGCAGGACGGCTGAGGTCCTCCAAACCAATGCCATTTGAGCTGCAGCAGGTGTTTTCAGCTTACACCTTCCAACTTGTACGAGCTGCGAGAAAGCAGCACTCCTTAGTTTCCTGTTAGATGAGAGAGGGTGGAGTGAGTAGGACAGAGAGCAGGACACTGCATGGGTATGCATCTTCTGCTTTGGCTCTGGATGCATGCTCTGCTCTCGCCCACCTGAGCTTTGCTCTGCATGCAAGCATGGAAAGTCCAGCGTAGCGCAGACATGTTTCTGCTGAAGGACATTTGTTCCATTTGGCTGCATTTGCGTTGTGATGTATCGTGTTTTTACAGCCTTCCCACCCCAACTTCATTGGTGATGAATTGCGTGACTGTGAACACATGCTTTGTGTGACATTTCAGGTTTGATAGTTCAGCTCTTCCTTTCACATGTCAGTAGCCCAAGTGCTTCCTGAGTACAGTTTTCCTTGTGTGACACTGTGTTTAATTACTAAGTATTCTAACTGCAAAAAAGACTAACCAATCCTATTTTTGCTTTCCTTTTAGGGTGGTGTAAATACTAGCATAAGGCATGGTGGTATTTATGTGAAAGCAATTATTCCTAAGGGAGCAGCTGAAGCAGATGGCAGGATAGAAAAAGGTAATATTTCGCTTCTTTCATTTGGGATTCTTCATGTGAAAGAAGGGCAAATAACTATCTGTGGTGGACTTGAAGGATACAGTGTGGCCTAGAAGCTAGGAATACCGTTTGCCTCTTTTCATTGCACCTTTTTCCCTGGAAAGAAGAGCTGTTTTTCTAAGCTACTGCATTTGCAGTTGTCATTTTAAATATTGCCTTGATAATTCTGCAGGTGAAGATTAAAAAAAAAAAAGTGTAGAACAACTGCAGAATCAATAGAAAACTGCTGAGATTGTGGAGGGGAAAAATAGGAGATAGGCTGCAGGAATTATTTTTTTTTTATTTATTTTCCTAATGCAGCCTGTGTTACTGGAAAACACTTCTCTGTTCCAGCCATGGGGAGAAAGGCCTTTGTATTATTTGTGGCCTTCTGGCTTGGCATGCTGGGCAACTCAGTACAGAAAATCACTGTGATTGTTACTGCTTGTCTTGTTTGTAAGCCAGGCTGCATTCTTTACTGAAGGGAGAATTCCCACTCTAGACTAAGATTTGTTTTTAATAAAGACTCTGAGCTTTGTGGTGGACCATCATTCTGATGGTTAACGCTGGTTTTGACAGAGGGTTATCCCAGAATAGTTCAGTTGCAAAAGTCTCTCCTTGACTCAGAGCATGGAGGAGAGGGAGAATTTGCTGTAACAACTCTCCTTGTTAGCTGGAATGTGAAGGTTTCTGTGCATCATATACATTTTATAATGATGTTCTGCTCACTTAAATTATTGATCGTTTGTAGGTGACCGTGTGCTCTCTGTCAATGGCATTAGTCTGGAAGGTGCTACCCATAAGGAGGCCGTTGAAATGCTGAGAAACACCGGGCAGGTAAGCAGCTGCTGGTTCTACTCCTGTCTGTAGTAAAGCAGCTAGTCAGGAGTGAAAAGAGGTCAAGGAACCTGAAGACAGGAGTTTTCTCCAGTGCCCTGGTTGTTCTAGATGTGTGTTCTTAGAATCCTTGGCTTCCCACGCCTGCTTCTCACTGCCCACCCCAGTGAAATTCTGGCTCCCTGTGCGGGTGAGAGGTCTGCATGGAATTGGTTTCTCCTTGTCCCTGGCTTTCATGGGAAGGATGCCCAGGTGCACCGGTTGGAAGGCAGCTCCAGCGTGCTGCAGGCGGGGTGAACCGCTGGGGAGACAAGGGCTCCATGTACACATACTCTGTGTGCATGTGAAAATGATGTTGTCTTTGACACTTCTTAACCCCCTCACAGCCTTATTGGAAAAAAAAACCCTTTCTCACGCTGTGTTGGCAAGTATCTCACAAATCCATTTGGTTTATTTTGGAGGTTGTCGCTTACAGCCCTTAAAATAAGGAACAAATGGAGGATGTACGGGGGAGAGAAGCATCCATGAAATTTGCTGCTGTAAAACTTAGGACCCAGCAAGTTAGAAAGAAGCATGTACTTTAGAGCCAGGCTCTTCTCTGTGACATCTAGTGATAGGACAAGGGGCAATGGGTTCAAGCTGGAACATAGGAGGTTCCGCTTGAGTATGAGGAAAAACTTCTTTACAGTGAGGGTGACAGAGCACTGGAACAGGCTGCCCAGAGAGGGTGTGGAGTCTCCTTCTCTGGAGACATTCAAAGCCCGCCTGGATGCGTTCCTGTGTGATCTGATCTAGGTGTCCTGCTCCGGCAGGGGGATTGGACTAGATGATCTTTCGAGGTCCCTTCCAATCTCTAACATTCTGTGATTCTGTGATTCTGTGACTGTGCTGTCTCCGTGACTGTTGCCAGTTAACTGGAGAATTTTTTCTCTCTTTAGGTGGTGCATCTGCTGTTGGAAAAAGGGCAGCTTTCAGTGTCCAAGTTTCACGCTCCGGTAACACCCCAATGTACGCCTCCAAATCAGGCGGGGCAATGCGAGACGCAGGAGAAACCAGCGACAAAAACTACAAATGCCAAAGATTACAACTTTGTCACTGCAGGTCAGGTCATTTAGGAAAATTGTCTGAATTTTCACAGCATCCTTTAGTGTTTATAATATTTTTCATCAAATCCTGTGTGGAACAGAAAGACAGGAGACGGTAGGAATCTATACTGAGCCCCTGCACGTAATGCAGTCTCTTCCTTTTTGTGCTGTCACATTTGTTTTTAAGATTTCCTTTCACACCTTTGTAACTTTGTTTTGTGGCTGCTAACTGTTTGCCTTCTCACTGTTCCTTGTTGTTTCCCAGTTTCACCAGCCTTTCAGGCCAGGGGCTGTAGTAAGGTTGGAGTAAAGGAGTGTTGCTATCTCTGGTGCTGCTAAGGGGAGGTGCACATACTCATAGATAACTGAGAGCTCCTGTAGGTCCTGCTGTTCCTGTCTAGGTGAGAGAAGACACCAAGAGCTGGATGAAGAGAGGAGAAGAGGGATTTGTGTAGCTGACTAGAGGCTGGCATATCTCAGCTTCTCTTGAGGGAGACCTGTAAAGGGGGAGGGAAGCCTACCCAGATGGGGAAACCACTGCAGATAGTTTTTGGTCTTCCTGCGTGGGATTTACCCTGTCTGCCTGGAACTCTGGTTGTTGCTTTCACCGTCTGATCAGTGGCCATAAAGGTGGTGGCCACTCTGTGCTTTCACAGGCTCCCTAACGGACGTCCCAGGGAACAGTATTCTGGAGACACCCTGGCTTTCTGTATAGTGTGGATGTTGTCAGGGCAAGCCAGCAGACTGAGAAGTCGTGATCAGCTTTTTGTCCTCTTTAAATGATCTTTCAGATGACGCTTGTGTTCAGTAAAGTGGAAGTTAAGCAGAACCCTGCGAGGGGGAGAGCGTGCACTGTCGTGTCTGGAGTGCCAGCTGCTTGTTGTAGTGGCCAGCATGCTGTAGGAAATAATCAGTTCATGTTTCTTTTGCAGAAAACACATTTGAGGTAAAGCTGTTGAAGAATAGCTCGGGCCTTGGGTTCAGCTTCTGCCGTGAAGATAACCTTACCCCAGAGCAACTGGGCTCGACTATCGTGAGGGTGAAAAAGCTCTTCCCTGGGCAGCCTGCCGCAGAAAGTGGCCAGATAGAAATTGGGGACGTCATTCTGAAAGTGAACGGGGCATCGCTAAAGGGTTTATCCCAGCAGGTTTGTATCTTAGTGGTGGAAGTCGTGCTGTGGTAGTCCTGCAAGTCTCGGGGCTCTGTGTCTGATCACGAATCCCACTGTGGCCACAGGAGGTCATCTCTGCTCTGAGGGGAACATCTCCAGAAGTCTCTCTTCTCCTCTGTCGACCACCACCTGGTATACTGCCGGACATTGATCCTTCTTTGCTGGTAAGGTCTATGGCATGTGATTTTTTTTTTAATCACTATTTGAAGGTTCATCTATTCGGTCTGGTGGGTGGGATAGTTGAATGCAAGATGGGGATGGAAAGATAGGGCAGGGTGCTCACAGAAACGTGGTTCCTACAGTAAATCCCTCAGGAGTGTACTGAACATTTTGTGGAAGTGTGAAAAGAATGCAGGCCTTTGTTTATTTATTTATATTTTTAAAAAAAATTAGGTTTTTTTTTCATTTTGTGGCTTAAGATACTGAAGGTTGCTTTAATACCTTGTTTCTGAGGTGGGGGTTTCTTTGTAACCCAACGGTTTGAAGTTGATCTTAAATAGAAATTGGATATTTCTGTAACGTGTCCGAAGAATACTCTGTGAAACAGCAATCTGTCTGGTTTTGGTGCATGTAAAACCAGGGAAGAGTTTGCCCTGTTTTCTTACTGGAAATAAGAAGTGTCCCAAAGAATATTTTCAGAATGCTTCAATAAGTAAACCGAAAGAGCAGAAGGCCATTTTCGGATGCTTGGAAGAAGTGGAAATTAAATGTGTTCCAGCAAAAGAGAATGTAGAGGGGAGCTTGCCTGAGAAGTAGGCTTTCCATAATAATTTTCAAACAGTAAAAAAAAATTAAGTCTGATAACAGAAACTTAAATGTACAAATACAAATATAAGCGAAATTAAAATTTGTAGTCTGTTATGTAGCTTTTTGTTCCAAAGCTTCCCTGTTTCCCTCCTGTGTGAGATTAGTTTGTCTTCAGTTGCACTGTCAGCAGTGTGTTCTGGTGGGAAGGGATTTCATGGTCATTGCCTGGATGACTGCTGGTCGTACCTTAAGAGTATCTGTCTTAGGCTCTCCGAGGCTAAAGCCAAGAGTACATTTGTTTTCCTTAGATGAATTGGCAGGTTTTTTGCCTGCTTTGTCTTGGGCAAGTTGCATTGAACTTGGTGAAACTGTGCTATGATAGGTTTACCCAGTTGAGGCAATGTCTAAATGGAAGAAGCCGCTGACTAATTGCTTTTGGTAATTTTATGCAGTCTTTGCAGCTTTCTTCTGTCATCAAAAGTGGAGTTTGCTGAGTTAAATGTCCTTGCTCTCTGTAGACTCCCATCCATTCACTCCAACAAGTATTTCCAGATGTCAGCAGAGAAGCTTCTGGTCCATCAAATGGAGAACAAGGTGACAGCTCAGATGAAAATGAAACTCCTGATCTGAGCGAGAAAAGGCTGACATCTTCCTCTAGAAGAGACAGCTACAGCAACAGCAGCAGGAGTGGTGATGAGGAGATGATGGACTCGTCAGCACGGGTGGGCCCTGCCTGGAGTTCTACCCTGTGCCAGAGCTCGGATGAAGCTGTGACACAGACACGTGGTCAGTACGAGGCACACGGTGTTCAGGAGGAGGCTCTTCGCACCGTCTTGTATTCTGATCAAGAAGCTCCTAGCAAGTCAGAACTTCAGGACAGGTATCCTGTTTATAATGATTCTTGTAATATTGCAGAAGGTATTTAGAAAAATAGCTCATTGGACCTATTCCTAGAAATGCTTTTTTTTTGTTGTTTAGGATTTCAGATCTGCATAAGGGCAGTATTGTTTCATGTATTCATTTACTGGGTGACAGTCACGTTGTGCAAGCTGATCCTTGTTTTTTGCTTGTTTATCTGCAGTGATTTGCCATTGGATTTGCCATTGATCCCAACCTGTAGAACTGTTCCTGATGTTACCACCTGCGTTTTAATCAATGACTGTTACGCTACTGCTGCTTCTGAGCTGACTCCGCACCTGGGAGGAACAGATTCCTTACTCAGCCAGTTGGAAAAAAATGCTGAAGAATATGAGCCAGTAATTTACTATTTCTGTCTCCCCGTAGCATCAATGTACCTTTTGCTGGAAGTTGTTTTAGCCATGGTATTGGGAGCGACTGGATAGAAGTTAGGCATGTTAATTTACAAGTGGGGTAGTTGCAGTTTATACTTTTGCACTAACCTGGGGGTGTGCCGTTCGTCCCCGCTGAACTGGGGCTGCTCGTACAAATGTCTGGAGGCATTTTCTGCCTGGGCTGCTGAGGAGCTGATATATATTTCTCTCTGGGAATGCAGAGGCATGCATGTGTACGCAGGTAGATATGTATATGTTTATTTTGTGTGTCACTTCAGCCTGCAAAACTTGGCATCAAATATTTACCTGCCTCTAAACCATGTACTCAGGCGAAGCTTAAATGGCAGATATCTTGCTTCTGCCCTGTTAGTTTTCTGTGTGATTGTTCAGAGATCAGAGGATGACTCAAGGCAGCAGGGACATCAGGAGACCCTCTTCTTTGCTGCATTTGTATCTATGAATCCTGAAGACTTTCTGCTCTGCCACAAAATGCAGCATGTTTTTAGGACTCTTCTGAGATAGCTTCTTGCCTCCTCAGAAATGTGTTGCCTATCAGAAGGGATTTTGCTTCCATATCCTCACGTAATCTAGTCACAGATTGGAAGAAAAAAAAAAAAAAAAAAAGAAGAAAATTGAGCCTTGATATGTCTCAGTTGTGAGGGTCTTTGAGGTTACAAAGCTATTCTAGTGCATACTCCGTGTGGAGAAAAAACAAACTGTCTTTTTCTTCATCCCTTCAGAGGTTTTTCTGTATTTTTCAAGTCAAAATTTGTGCAAATTGAAATAAGCGAAACATGTTCATGTGTTCAGTTCCAAGATAAGCTATGGTATTGTATCTCATCGTAGGAAAATATGTTCACCTACTTTCTTGAGTTGAATAATTCCTGGTGTGTTGTCTGGAAAAAATACAGAGCCTTTTCTCTATATGGCAGATACTTGAGGGTAAAATAAGTTGTCAGTTTTGCCATGTACCTTCACAATTTGGCCCAAAATTAGCTCCATTCAAAACAGTAGTCCATCTGAATTCATTAGAGGTGCTTACTTGAAGCGGCTAAGCTGAGCCTGCCAAGACACATCTTGGTACTTTTCCAGGCTTGTGTTCCGTTTAAACCAGTAGGTGAATCAGTTGTCTGCTTCTAACTGTCTTAAATTCAGTGAAGAGTTCAAATTGCTTGTCTGTGCTGTAAAGTGCTATTTTCCTCCCCCAGGAGGTGGAGCTCCAAGTCACCATGACCAAGTCAGAGAAGGGAAGTCTAGGCTTTACGGTGACCAAAGGTAGCGATAGTGTTGGCTGCTACATCCACGACATCGTTCAGGATCCTGCCAAAAGCGACGGGAGACTACGACCTGGAGACCGACTTATCAAAGTGAGAGAATTAACATTTCCAGATACAGGGATTGCATGAAAATGACAACTCTGAGTCAATTTAAAAAAAAAAAAAAAAAATTCTGTTGTGGGCCAGAGTAAATGTGATAAAGGAACACAGACATGCATGTTCTGAGACACATCATTTAATAGCACTCAGACAAAAGAGATACAAGGAGGAAACGTGAGAAGATTGCTGAAAGGAGTTATGGTGTGTCCCACAGCTAGGCGTGTGTGCAACCACTATTCCTGACAGCAAAAAGTGTTTTCAAGAGAAAAGTGTTCATTTATTAAATAAGATGGTTGCTCAAATATGTGGAGTTGTTGGTCAAATGCATGCATGGCTAGCACATTGGTAGGAAAGAAATTTTAAGAGATTTGCTGTAGAAGAGTTTACCGGGTACGTATTGTGTAGTACAGATGTTCGTCATCATAGTATTTGTTTCAGATCGATGGAAAGCTTGCATTTGGGCTTAGGGGGACTGAGCAGTAGTGACAAAGTGCATTACGCAGAGCGCGTGCATGTCACCATGAGATCAGGGCATGGAAGCACTGCTGTACTGTTAAACCTTAAAAGGCAAATACTAGTCAAATTGGATTAGTTTGGGAGTCAGACTTTCAGGTCTTGGCTTATGCAGTTATAGCATTCCTGTTTTTTAAATGGGAACAATAGAATAATACACCTTCAGATTGGTTCATATTTTGACATTTGGACTGTAAACTTGTGTGTTCACTTGCAAAAGTTCAGTTAAGTGTATGTGCTCTGTCTCCTTGCACAACTATGGTGAACTGCAGCTCTTGTTGATCATCCTTTGTGCTTCAATGTCAAATGTCAACAGCAGGAGCAGTAGTAATTGTTTCTGCAGTAATGCTGTTTTTCTTAAACCTAACACAGAGATCTCTGTTGCTTTTATCTTTGCAGGTGAATAACATTGACGTCACGAACATGAGTCATACTGATGCAGTAAACTTTCTCCGCGCTGCCCCAAAGACTGTCAGATTGGTGTTGGGGCGCGTTTTGGAGTTACCCAAGATGCCAGTGATGCCTCATTTACTGCCTGATATTACACTCACGTGCCACGAGGAGCAGCTAGGTAACACAGCAGTATACTAAGTAAACTGCTTTTTGCTCTCGTGAGAAATTTTTTCCCTTTAGTTACAAAGAAAGCACTTGATGCTTTTTTTTTTTTCCTCCCTACAAAGGTTTGTTATTATCAGGAGGTCATGACAGCCTTTACCAAGTTGTGTACGTTAGTGACATTCACCCCGAATCAGTTGCTGCCAGAGAGGGGAGTCTCCGTGCCCTAGATATTATCAATTACATTAATGGAGTAAGCACACAGGGAAGGACTCTGAAAGAAGCCAAAAGAATGCTGGAAACATCCCTTCCTAAAGTGGTGCTCAAAGCAACCAGGTATGTTTTGAAAACAAATGACTCCCTGTACTTTTTGCTTTTTCTCGCATGATTGTATGAGTGTATGGGTAAAACGTGTTCCTGGTATGACAACTAATTCATCAGAGTAGTTACTAGGTGGCATGTTGTCCAGGACTTGATGGCACAAAAGAGATCACAAAAAAAATTTGCAGGTTTTGTGCTTCAGTGAAGCAGAAGGGTCCTTACTACTTGCTGTGGGTTGTGTTTCTTGGGAAGACAAGGCTGTTTTCAGCGAGGAAGTACAAGTGTTCAAAATTATCATTTACAAAATATGACACCAGGTTATTTACATGCAATTACTCCTTTTCTTAAAACTGCTACGGAGGGTTCTATAGTCATGAAAGGAGGTGAAATGTTGTTTTGTGCTTAACTAGTTCTGCTGTCCCATGGATGTCCCAGCACAC
Organism: Pterocles gutturalis; assembly: GCF_000699245.1. NCBI lineage: Eukaryota > Metazoa > Chordata > Aves > Pterocliformes > Pteroclidae > Pterocles > Pterocles gutturalis. Next base: position 23,619 of record NW_010112736.1, on the reverse strand, counting down.
CAGTGGATGTCAAAATTCTATGGCACAGAACCACTGTGTTTTCACTGATCCCTGCTGCTGCTTTTATGGCCAGACAGCAGTCTGCAATACTATCCAGATTACTTATTTCTAATATTTGCCTGGAACTGAAACATCTAATTCATTTTTGAAGTCTTCCAGACATGCCTGCCATTATTTGCTTCCTCTCTCCCTTTCTTCTTCCCACTCTGTTTTATCTCAGAAGGGGAAGGAGTTGCAAAGTCCTGAGACTGTGAGGTTGAGTCTTTTTGTCAGAACCTAGAAGGAAAATCGAGCTGGTTCTCCCTGAAGTAGGAACTAACCTAACTACCAGTGCTTAAACCCTCTTATTGAATATTTTAAGTATTCCAGAACTGTTGTAGTAGAAAGCACAACTAGCAGTTTTACTGATCATCACATATTAATGTAAATATATACTGTTACCATTATTTTTTTTAAATAAAAATATCTGTAAATGTTTCTTTTGGTAGAGATGGTCATCCAGTACTTCCAAAATCCAAAAGCACCGATAGCTCAAACCCATGGCCAGTGAAAGCTAATGGTAAGATATGCTTGCTTATTTATTGCAAGTGAAATGCACATGTTTAGAAAAATGAAGGAACTGATATGGGCCTCGAGATACCGTCCTAGTCCAAGGGCTGCACTAGAACTCCACGTACTAAGATCAGCTCCAGCAGCTGTACGCTCAATCTTTCTTTTGAAAGCTCCACTAAGAGAATCAACAGTAGTCTCTTTCTGATACCATTTCTCTTGTAGTTTAGAAATTCTCCCTAATATCAAGCCCAAGTCTTTCAAGGAGTTAAAAAAAATAAAAATTAGTCAATAATGATGTTTCCTCTGACTGGGCATAAAAATAGCAATTTATTACATTTGAAAGGGCTTCGGGTCTCCCATTGGTCTTCTCTTTTTCAAGGTCAAAGGAGCCAAACTGATTTTATTGCTCCCCTCCAATTTCTTCACATCCGGCTGTTTTCCTCTTCAAGTGTGGGGCTTCTGGCCATACACATGGCGTTGGGTGAAGCTCACCAGCACCAGGCAGACAGGAAGAATTATTTCCAAGGTTGTGTAGACAGCATTAATACCTCTCGAGTGAGATTAACTTTGTTTTGCTAACTAGCACCTCGTTCACTTAGACTCAGGATCCTTTCCCACCTGCTCACGTGCAGAACAACTGCTTACGTGGTTATTTACCATCTTAAGCATTTGGTTTTCTTTGGAATGTGTCACTTTGCATTTGTCTTCATTCATCATGGTCTTGTTATAGAATCACAGAATCATTCAGGTTGGAAAAGACCTCAAGGATCATCAAGTCCAACCGTCAACCCAACCCCACCCAACCCACTAACCCATGTCCCCAAGCACCACATCTACACGTTTCTTGAACCCCTCCAGGGATGGTGACTCCACCACTGCCCTGGGCAGCCTGTTCCAATGCCTCATCACTCTTGCAGTGAAGACATTTTTCCTAATATCCAGCCTAAACCTCCCCTGGTGCAACTTCCTTTAATGTATTTAGATAACTTTGAGTATCGATCTTGCCTGATGACATTATTGCAACTCTTGCAGTTCAGTGTTTCTCACACATTTTATGAGTTTGCTACACATTTTGTTTCAGTAATCTCAGTCGAGATATACATTAGGAACAAGCCCTGTAACTGAATCTTGGAGGATACCACTTAAAAGACCCTGCCTGTAGGTGATTTGTCGTGCATAGGCTCATGACAAGGTACAATGTTACTCTCAGCCTTCAGTTATTTAACCTACAACTTTCTTTGCTTGTAAAAGCATAGTGTATATGAAAATCCAGAACTTCGCTAGTAGCTCGGTGTAGAGCATCTATTGATTTCACTTAGGCTAATTTATTACACAAATAATGGGATATCCAGGCTAGGCAGTGTGCTGTGATATCATAATACCACGCTCTTCTTTACCCAGAAGGAAAAAGGTACTTTTGAACAAAGACTCGGATGACAGATGATGTTCAAAATAAATAAATTAAGAAAACCATGGTGACAATTGATTGCAGGGTTGTATTTTGTACATTTCAAGGGAAAGGGAATCACGCCGTTTCCCAAAGGTGCATGTGTTTCCACTGCATGTTGTTAAGCTATTTATTAACACTTCTCTTTGCTTAAGGTTGGTTACTTGTATTCACGCTCTCTGATTCCATGCGATGTAACATTCAAAAAGCCGTTATCAAGTACAGTCCATCTCACGTAGGTTTGGCAGTGCCCAGTAATCAAGCAGGTAGAAATGTTACTCATTTCGTAACATAATATTAAATACCTTGTTTCTTTTACAAACATAATTAACAGGGGCTAATTTAGTTTCCATGAAAAAGTTGCTGTGAAGTTGTTGTTTTTTCCATTTTTGTTTAGGCTGTTCCTGTGGTGATCCCTGTGATAAAACAGAACAGACAGCTGATGCTTATGGGCCCAAGGTAAATATTCTTCTCTTGTGCATATTTTCATTAATGGGAGAAAAACCTACTTTACACATATTTTTAAAAATAAATAATTTGATTAAACAGTCTGTTAATGAAAGTATGCAAATCCACTGTTGTCAGTTGATTTGAATAAGCAGTGATCACAATAAATAAGCAAGTTTTTTTTAATTTATCTTCTCTTTCTTTGGGACTGCTTTATTGAATAAATGGTTTTCTGAGAAGGATGCGAGGCTATGATCCAGAAACCTCCATTCTGTTCACAGTTCCTGCAGATGCTTGCATGTTACTCTTTCTTTTTTCCCCCCTTGGTTTCTTCTGAGAAATGGAATGTTGTGAGACCAAAAGTATTAAAGCCTGCGTACGTTTCACAGAGGTTATAATAAGGCTAAAACCCACTGTGTGTTCTTTTGTAGTGGTTGCTTCTTCATCACCATATGGTGTTTTTTTCTTAGTTGCTTTAAAATTTTTATATTTGCTCTTTTCATGTGAAATTTCTAGCACCTAAAAGCTGCCAAATGACAAGTAGAATGCTGGCTACCCGTCACCAAGCTATCTCAGATGAGATATGATGTGAATCCAGTTTTTTACTTGTTGCTAAGTAGAGTGGTGAACTTTTTAAGGATTGCTTGCTGCTTCAACAAAATGTGTCAGACTCTTTACGTGAATTTGTACTGTTCTTTGCTTTCTTAGATAAATGGCAATGGCATCCTAGGACCTTCTCAAGCAAATACAGAAAACAGCATCCATCCCGTGAAAGGACTGATGAATCTCTCAGGATCTGGAGATGCACTTTCCCTTGGCTTTACCAGTCAAATATCAGATTTTTCTAAACACATTGACAAATCAGGTAAGAGGTGGTGAGATGGGGGACAGCATTATTCAGTCTTTAGTTCGTAAGTACAAGAGAATCAAGGTACTGTTGAATAGGCTGAAATAAGTGACTGTTAGGCTGGCAGTCAGTTTTAGAAGGTCATTTCCAAGTCGTGTGCTCTGCTGTAAAGGAATTAGTTGATGTTGGAAGTAGATTTATGGAAACTGGATTCCGTGTTAGAGACAGATGAAGGAAAGCCATTATAATAGCTAGAAATAATCCATAGTGTCTTCCCCTTTCAGTTTTTTGCCCCTAGAATATCCTATATTGGGAAAACTTGTCATTTTATACTATTTCTCTTTAGAAACAGAGGTTGCAGATGATGAGTATTATGATGAGGATGATCACAATGAAGTTGTCCAGTATCTGTTGGATGTTGTAGATGAGGAAGCCCAGAACCTCTTAAATAGTAACAATAAAACTTCAGAGGCTCAGAGCCTTCTACATCTCAAGAAGACCACATCAGAAGATCACCTGCCAGGTACTGTGAGCCATTAAAAAAATGTATCATTAACAGCAAAATGCTTCTTGAAGCAAGGTGCTGAGTAAACGATTGATTTGGCAAGAGGGAGATTTGGCATTGAATTGATCTGTGAGCTGAAAGTTTCCCAAGCAGAACACAGACAAATGATTGCTGATTCCACTCAGCTTCAGATGCAATTTAATAAGTCAAGTTCTGGTTGGATAAAACTGGATTTTGCTTTGATTAATCTGGGAAAATTAATCCCATTCTGGAATTGTCTCTTGAGTGGAATTCATGTTGTGCAGGTACCTGGTTCTGCAGCTACAGTCAGGTTGGAATGCTGGAGCATTTCAACATCTCCTTGACTGCAGATAGCACCACTTGGAAATGTGTTGAGATCTCTCAAAACCAAACAATTTGCCAACATGCTTTGTCTCTTTTAGAAAAACTGGTTATTTTTTTCAGTACCTGCTTCTGTTTTTACACGTTTCTTTTCCTTCATTCCGTCTCCTCAGCTGCACTTGTTATTAACTGAAATTTGGTGTGGAGTAGGATTTGTAGTTCCTCTGTGGTGTCACTCTATGTATGTATGCTCCAAATGTTCAAGCAAGATGCTTGCTACTCCTGTAGAGGATCCTTCTAGAACTCAAGATACGCTGACCAAAAAGTATTTCAGCTCTTTTGTTGCTCTTCAGGTCCATTGAGTTATTGTCATTGGTCATTATCACAGAATCATAGAATCATTCAGGTTGTCAAAGACCTCAAGGATTGTCAAGTCCAACCGTCAACCCAACCCCACCCAACCCACTAACCCATGTCCCCAAGCACCACATCTACACGTTTCTTGAGCCCCTCCAGGGATGGTGACTCCACCACTGCCCTGGGCAATTATGTTAGAAATTGGGGAACACTGAGATCCTGGCACAGTCAGAACCTCGTTGGAGCTCCACTACTTCCATTTTTTTCTAGTGAGGATCTGGCCTTTGCAACTGAAGATGCATTGAATCCGTAAGACAGGGCAGCAGAGAACTACTGCAGCAGTCAGGTCCAAGTCAGACTTTATCTGGCACATCTTAATTAGGTCCTGTTAAGATCAAGAGGATGTAGAATCCTGGTTTAGACCTACTGCTGGTCTAAATGGGACTGAACTGCAGAAACACTGTTAATGTGAGAATCTGATAACTTCTAGCACCAGCCTGTCCATCCATTATTCTGTTACCTGTGCAACCAACCTCGCATGTGATGGCAGCTGTTCTAGTGACAAAGAAGGAAAGTCTGATTATCCTGTGCAGTCAGCCCTCCTTCCCAACACACGAGTAGCAAAGGGACGTAAAGGACGTTTCTTGCATGTGCTGGCACCTGTGTTCCCTGGGCAGTGCCAGGCAGGGGTGGCAGGATTCACAGCTGTCAGAAGATGACTCTTGGGCATCTTTCAGTGTGATGCTGTATCTCCTGATTTTCCTGTTCCAGTAGAAATGAATGGAAAGCTGACAGAAGATAAGTCTGAAGACACAGACTGTGATGGGTCATCTTTACCTGAAGATTTTTCAGAGGTGAGATGGCAAGAAGCTGGCAGACATAGGTCTGCTGATTTTGCTTTCTCAGACACTCTTTCCATTTATTGTTTTCCTTATTGTCATAGGACTTGTGGAAATAACTTTAAATATCTTTTAAATGAAAATATCTTTGTCAGTCATAGCTGTAAATTGTGTAGCAACATTTATTTTTGAAATAGTGTATGATTATTCTATCATAAATTAATTACACAAGGGAACAAAGCATAGAGTTACTGTACACTGTTACTCATATAAAGCCCAAGAACTTTTTGTAAAGGGGTGATAATAAACTACCTGGTTAACATTATTTCAGGCATTCAATCTAAAAGGTTTCCTTGACTCCTGCTCAAAGAAAAGAAGCAGTCACAATGAATGTAGACTTAGCTGGCCAAAATGTCAATTTGGGCTTTCTTTTCCTCTCATTTTTTTGCTAGGATGTGTTCGTTAACGTGAATAACTTCTCTGTGTGGTTTACCCTACCTTATTGCATGTCCTGGTTTACATCAGTCACTAGATGCCCAGCTTTTGTCTCCTGTTTCAGATCAGCAGAACTCTGTCTATCCAGCACATCCTGGCCGTTGCGGCTTTCTGCCCAGTTTGTAGAGCTGGGAGGCAGACTGGGAATCTGATCTCTAGGAGATCCAAATGTAAAATTCGCTGAGTATGTCAGTGGCAACTTACAAACTGGCTTAGTTAAGTATAAATGGTTTTGGAGAGTTTTTCTTGAAAGGAGGATCAAAATGCTGAGTCCTTGTTGTCTACAGAGGAGGGCATATCCAGGAGAACCCACCATTTAGAGGTAAAGCCCTGATCTGTCCTACACAGGAATGCTGGCTTGAAAGGAGGCTGAAGTTTTCACCGTCCAATTTGTCTCATCAAGGGTTTTTAAGTATTAGAAACAAAAAAAAAGTCAACTGGAGAAAATTTGGATGGCTTTACTGCTGCTGTGAGTCCAAGCTTTTTGGCCTTGGAACAGTAGAGCCTCTTTCTAAGTGTTCATTATTCTCATCCTCTGTTATTTTGGGTTAATGAGATGTCTGAAAGAGGAAAGACTTTCATTATGTGCTGCTTTGAACTTAGTCCCCTTCACAAGTAATCCATATAGCTGTTAATTGGTTAAAATTTGCAGTGGCCGAGTGTTATAACTATGTCCTTTAATGTGTTTTGAACTATTTCTTCCACTAGCCAGCACATGTCAATGGTTGTGAAGACTACTGTGAAGTGAAAGCGATGCCAGAAAGGTAGGATTTCTTTTCTAGTCTTCCTTGAAAGCAAACCTGGGAAGTCTGAAGCTCTGAACAGAGATATGTTATAATGAGAAAGGAAAAAAAAAAATAAAAATCCTAAAACAAAACACAATAGCCTCAAACCAGAACAGACCAATGAAATATCTGTGCAATATCTTGTTGAATTGCTCTCTGTCTGTTCTTATTTAAAAGGTTATAATTTGCCTGAATACTAGTCAGTTTTGTGTGGTTTACCATGCCCTAGTCTATTCCTTTGATACGTGGTTGTAACAAGGAGCTGGGCTGTGTTCAGATGGTTCCAAATAACTTAATTAGCATTGTATTAACTATTTGGTACTTGCATGGGAAGAAAGCATTCAAACAATGCCATCTTCAGTTGGAATCTTTACAAGCTTCATTAATGTTACTTTTTCTGGTTTTAGAGGACAGAAACTAAACCATATCGTGTCAATGGTCCATCTGTTCCTATTTGAGCGCTTGGGACTTTTTTTTTCCACATGGAAAACTAAGGATATGCCTGGCCAAGTTACTAGCTATCCCTTTAAGCCATTTTGAATCTTGGAAATTCCCAGGATCATTCTTCTCTGCTGAATAATTTTAGTCCTTAGTCGAAGTGAAGCTTCAGTCAAAGTGTATATACATCTTTTTATCTTTTGATTAAGTTTCTGGGAAGTTTCGGGTTGAGATTTGGCGCAAGCAGTCACACTATGACCTAAAATGTTTATACATTTATCACCATCTTCATCAAAGCTAGAAAACCTACAACTGAAAAGAGATATTCTAGTGTATAGGTAGTGAAATAGAGAATGATACAAATCTGCTATTGGATGCTATTGGACTGCTTATCCTTTGAAAAGTAGATGCAGTGGTGGTTACTACTAGATTCTTGTCTTCCTGGCTCTTTCTCCACTGTCACCTTATTCAAATTCCCACTGGAGATTTAAAAAAGGAAAAAAACGGGAGTGTTTTGAGATGACTGGTGTGGATTCAGTCCAGAAATACTTGTAGCTGTAAATTACTTTGTGGTAATTTTTTATTAGATTGCAAATATGTTGGATATCTCTAGGCGTTCTTTCTTACTTCCATACCTTGTCCTCGATAGATCTCCTCCGCAACCTCCCTTGAGCCAAGCAGATGAAGATGAAATCACGTGGGGAAGTGATGAACTGCCGATTGAATCAATCAGCCAGGAACGTGTCAACAAAGGCAAGAACTTCAACAAATAATAAGTGGAAAACCAAGGATCACCTTAAGTAGACAAAACGTCAGAAGGGAATTTTAAAATGTCCTGGGTATATTTTGATGTTATAATGACAGGTATAATGGGAAATCTGACAGCTCAGCAACCCACTGGAGAGGATCTTTACAGCTTTGTGAAATTAACGTGTGAGAGTTAATAGGAGCAAGTATTGGCAATGTTGGCCCTCTAGTTGTAGAGTTGAAAGCAGCTGAGCTGCTTTCTTCCATAGAATCTATCTGACAAAAACTGTAATAATATAGATGGTTTGTGTGGTTTGACCATGACCAGATCGATATATTATGTGCTTCACATACTGGCTACTCCTTGCTCAGACTAGGCAACATTTTTTCTTTCTCTTGACTCTTCCACTGTTGCTCACCGTGGCAGAGTGGAACACTACTCACTGTGATGTGTTTGGCAGAAATCAGTCTTTACTTTTTGAGACAGCATTAGAAATGTCATCTCTTCAAATTCATACACAGCAGCCTTTTCTCTGTATTCATTAAAAGAAGAAAAGGATAATCCATGTAAACCTTTCGACTAAGTCAATTCAGGACACTTGTAGTTGTGATACCAGAGAGGCTCTTGCTTTATTAATTTTGTTGTGCTTCAGAGAAACACTAAGGCCTGATAGAAAGCAAGCTTTATTGGGGGGGGGGAAAGTATTTAACACATTTTAAGATTGCTGCTTGAAAGACATGTTGAGTATAAGTGCTAAAAACAAAGTCACAGGCTGTGATGTTTGAGTGGAGAGTTCTGAATTCATCCCTATGTACATTCATCAGTTTTAAAGAACTTACATTTTAAATGTATTTGAAGTTTATTCCAGTGTATTTATTGGGAGTTCAGGAAAATGCTCCCTTTGTTCTTCAGTTCATCAAAGCTGATGTGTCGTGCTGGTTTTGTTAGTTAATTCTGTTTTGCCTGTCAAACCGAGAGCACATCTGTGTATTCTCTTGGCTGCGTGGAGGGATTCTAGAGAAAACAGGTAGCACAGTGGTGAAGAGTAACAAGGAAATCCAGCATTGCACTGCGGTTGACATTTCCTTAGTTTATTTTTCCCTTTTATTTTTTTTATTTATATTTATATCAATCAGTCTTGTTCTGCTAGATTTCCCTTTAGTGACAAGTGAAGAGATCTCTACATTCCCTACTGTGACTGTGGTCCCTGGAGGCAAGTACTCAGGAGCCAAATTGAAGTCAGTGATCAGAATGTTGCGTGGATTGCTGGAACAGGGAGTGCCTTCTAAAGAGATTGAAGTGAGTAACTATTTGTTCTTTGAAGTCCTTTTGGTCTAGTAGGAAACAGTTAGAAATAGAATGGATGGTTCATCACTGCCACTGCTTAAATACCACAGCTCTGTGGTTTGCAGCTCTGAAGGGATGAAAAGACTTCTTTTACCAAAGACTTCTCTGCCTTCCCTCCACTAGCTGCTGAGAGGTAAGATTAGTTTGAACCAGGAGTTCAATTCAAACGTGTGTTTCCATCATTCTTACTTCTGGTAAATTACCAAGTGAATATGACAGTAGCAGGCATAGACAAGATAAAGGCTGCAAAATCTAGCTGCAGAATGTGAAAACAGCCTTTCCAAAGTCCTAAGTTAACTATGTTATACGATCTTTTATTTGGGAGAATGAGATCAAATATTTACTGGGTAATGGGTTTTTTGGTGTTGTTTCAAGGTGGTGTATTTTCTCAGCCATATGAAATTAGATTCCTTCCTGCAACTGAATTGATCAGGATTTTTTTTTATGTTTGTGTCTGTTAAAGACCTGGTTCTATAGCTGCTCTTAATGCTTATTACCGTTCAGTGCTTTCTAATCCACGTGTAACTTCTTCTTTCCAGAACCTTCAGGAGTTAAAACCTTTGGATCAGTGTTTGATTGGACAAGCAAAGGAGAACAGGAAAAAGAACAGATATAAAAACATACTTCCTTGTAAGTCCTAGCTAACCTGCTCTTTTGTCAACACCTGTAATGTCAGATGAATTGGATCAGAAGTGAGGTGGTTTGATTCCCAATCCTAGTTCTGCCATTGAGTATGGAAAAAAATCTGCCGCTCCTTTCCTACACATTTAAATCAAGCATCTGTAAAGATCGGTGAGCAATAGACTGCTGTAGTAGGTAGGGATGGATGTTCATAGATTGGTCAGTTGTTTCAGCAGACCCTGTGTCTTAAATGAGATCTACATATGGAGCTCAGCGCAGGTTTTTTAGTTTTACCCGTGTAAAGTTGGAAAAACAGACATGTATACTATTGTCAGTAAACTTCCTGTCAGAAAACTGAGTTTGTCATCTGGGAGATGGGTGGAGGAGAAGTGGGAACTGAGAGGGGTTACTGCTGAGTAAGAAATAATCAACCTCAGAGTTTCAGAGGAGCTGCAGTTCAAATCATGTATCCCGCCTGTCTGCTGATTTAGATTTCTTCCCTAGCCATCTTTTTCTTTATTCAAAAAGAAGTACTGATTAGTATCCTAAAGCAAGTATTGTGATTTTTTTTTTTTTAAAGTAAGATCTGGAAGCACCTTTGGAGATAAGTAGTATGTGAGGGTGCAAGGCTCAGCATCTCTGTAGTGTGAAGGTCTAATTGTGTGCAGGCATAACACTGAAGTATTTCTGTTGTGTGGGGATTGCAGATGATACCACCAGAGTACCTCTGGGGAACGAAGGTGGGTACATCAACGCCAGCTTCATTCGCATGCCCGTGGGGAACGAAGAGTTCGTTTACATTGCGTGTCAAGGACCTCTCCCTACTACTGTAGCAGATTTCTGGCAAATGGTTTGGGAGCAAAACTGTACTGTGATTGCCATGATGACTCAGGAGGTTGAAGGAGAAAAGATCAAATGCCAGCGTTACTGGCCAGATGTACTCAATAAAACCACCATGATAACGGATAGACTCCGGCTGGCTCTTGTAAGACTCCAGCAGCTGAAGGGCTTTATTGTTAGAGTGCTGCAGCTGGAAGAGATTCAGGTAAGTGGAACTGGTTCTGCATGATGAGATTTTTTTTCTGAGTGGTGGCATTTTTATCCTTATAGTTCTGTCTTGCCTGCTTTCAGTTGCAATATCTGCATCAAGAAGTAACCCAGCGCTGCTTCTCTTTGCCCAGTGATCATTACTAGGCAGCTGTTCCTCCTTGCAGCTTGTGATGCTCTGTGACCTTTATAGGAGAAGGCAGTTGGGACAGGAGATTATTTTGTTATGCTAGTGAGATTCTAAATTTTGGCTCCTTGGGTGCTTTTGGCCACATATATAGGGCTATGAAATGCGCTAAATAATTCAGTCTGGCTGGTTCATTCCTTTGTGTGATCAGCTTCATCTGCACAGTGAACCTCATGCAATTTCATTACTTGCTGGTTATTTTGAGCTTAGCTCACAGTTCCTCTTGTTTTATTGAATATCAGAACACCTTCATTTGCCAAATCCCTCTCTTTTGAGACTCTTTCCTTTGGGAACTTTACCTGTTGTCTTTTTCTTCTTCCTATGTGTTACATTTTGTTATTCTTGTTTTTAAACCTCAGACAGGTGAAGTACGGCACATTTCCCATCTGAACTTCATCGCCTGGCCTGACCATGACACCCCTTCTCAACCAGATGACCTGCTTACTTTTATCTCCTACATGCGACGTGTCCACAAATCGGGTCCTATCGTAACTCACTGCAGTGCAGGCATCGGACGGTCGGGGACCCTGATTTGTATAGACGTTGTTCTGGGGTTAATCAGCAGAGACCTCGATGTGAGTACCCAAGAGGACGGGCTAAGCTGCGCTTTTGACTTGCAGGAAATGTGTTCCATTGGAACCATTCAGTTGTTTAAAGAATATGCTATGCTTTTGAGGGTAGCATGCTGGCTGTGTCTTAATGTAACATAAATTGGGGTGTAAAACAGCAATACCCATGAAGTGTTTCTTTGTTGATGGAGAGGAGGAAGCTCTGACATCCACTTGTCATCTAGCTGAGTGTCCTGTTTGTTGAGACCTCAGCAATCCAACATTGTTCTAGGGTATGTTGCAAGGACACCTCCTACCGTAGCAGACTTCTGGCAGATGACTTGGGAACAATAGTGTGTTGCCGTGATGACTTGGGCAATTGAAGGGAAAGTTAAAATCTCTGCCTTGCCTGGCTGGATGTGCTCAATTGAACTTTCACAGTAAACGGCATTAGGGCTGAGAGTCAGGGAACTCAGTCAGAAATCTGTGAACTGCTGGAGGGCAGCTAGAAGCCGACTAGAGTAGCTGTTTAGTCAACTTAATCAAAAACTCAGTGTACAAACATCTCAGCCCGAGACCGGGGTTTGTAAGTTAACTTTTGCAGCACAACCAGGGGTATGCTGTCCAGGGCGATCCACAGGAGGGTGCTAGCTCCCTTATATTTATGTCCTTCAGTGACCTGCTGTAACAATCTTTTTGTGAATTGGTAGAGAAAATAGTGGGAGGTGTCCCTGCCCATGGCAGGGGGTGGAACTTGATGATCTTTAAGGTCCCTTCCAACCCAAACCATTCAGTGATTCTGTGAAGATGAGCTATGTCCTGCTCAGCCCAGTGGGGTTTCTAAGCACCCACTAAATGTCTAGAAGTTTATAGACCTGAGGAAATGAAAAACGTTTTGTTAGGTTGGACCAAGGGGCTCTATTTGTTTCACTATGAAGTATTCAGGGTACCTAGTCGGATTCCTTGGTTTGATGGTGGGGCTGTTTCCTTTATCTGCATGTTTGTGCTTTTTTGACTGTTTAACTTTCTGTTCGTTTTGGTAGTTTGACATCTCGGACCTGGTGCGCACGATGCGGCTGCAGCGGCACGGGATGGTTCAGACGGAGGTGAGTCTGACCTCTCCAGGTATGCAGGAAAGGAAAGACACTGCAATGCGAGCTCTGATGGGCCGGGAGACTTTAATGCATGCAGTGATCGTCTTTGTGCCCTCTAATGCAGCGATTGTGTCATGAGACTCAAATGAGGTGTATACTAGTGAGTAGCAGTGCAATTTCTAACACGTTGTGCTGGTTTGATCTGGTTTTTTAAACAACAAAAAAATGTTGGGAGTTTCTTCAAAAGCATGTGTTGTAGAGGTCATCACCTGAGCTTTTTTAGCTAAAAATTGCATTACAAACTGAAAAGAAGGCCTAACTGTAGTTGCTATGAATCACTGATAATAGCAAAGATGTCTTGAAATATCTCCTTTGGGGAGATATTCAACCAGAAGTTTAATGAATGTGTTAGGAGCAATCTAGATGTAGAGTTAATTAACTTTTCCATAGAGATGGACATCGTAAGGTCTTGTTAAAATCTGCACTGTTTCTTTGAATGTAAAGAATCTGTCAAATCATAGAGTTAAAAAAAATAAAATCAAAATCAAAACCAAACAAAAACCACCAGCCAACCACCAAACCAAAAAACCCCAAACCACAAACATATCATCCCCACCTTGCACCCCAAAACATGTGTTAGCCCCAACACCTGTGTCACTGAGATGAAGATCAGAAGTTGCACTGTCTTCTGAATTCTCTATTAGTTGACACTGATGCAAGACCTTAACGTTCACTCGCTGTCTTCTTTTCTACTCTTGTAAAGCACTTATTTTGTTTGAGGTGGTTTTGGTGTGAAAGGAGGATAGATGTCCCATAGAAAATACACCTTTAGATACAGGCGGGGGAGTGCCTGGATGTGTCTTGAGGTTGCGTATTTCTCCACTGTGGGTTTTTTTATTTGTTTGGTTTTATATAACTGTAGAAATAGTATTGAAATCAAGTGCTGTGCACCTGTGAAGTGCAGGTGCCAGTGAATTGCTTGGGTGGTGCAAGCATTTTTCACGTGTTCTGTGATTTCCTTTCCTTTGCAGGATCAGTACATTTTCTGCTATCAAGTTGTCCTTTATGTGCTGAACTACCTCCAACATCAAGAACAACAGAGAGGCAAATAAAATACTGAAGCAGAAGTGCTTTTAAAATAAGGAAGCAAGGAGGTCTAGAGGCTGTCGCATGTTTTCGTTCTTCTGACAATAGTTTTCCAGTCCCTTTCTTCAGTTGCTGTCAAATTTCTTTTCTTGAAAGTCTCCATCATTCCAACTAAGGTATATAGTTATAAAGGAAAGGAATAGCTCATAGAATACCACTATTGTGTTCAGCCTCATGGACATCTATGTGAGATTTTTGTATAACAGTAAATACTATTTAATAAAGCTGCATTTTTTGCAGCTTCCTTAATATGTGATAAAGTACTGAAATAAAAATATTTTAATTAAAAAAAAAAAAGATAAGAAGAAGAAAAAGTAATCTTATGATCATAACTCCTGCAGTTCTGCAACTGTTTTGGGGTATTTGTTTCTGAGGGGATGGGGGAGTGGGAGGGATGAAGCAGTATTTTTATCCTGGGAAACTTTATTACAAAGACATTTTATTAGTCTCTTTTAAAAGCTTGTTTATGGCACAGAATTTTTGCCCTTTCGGTACAATTACAGCTATTTTATGGAAGGTATCTTGAAATCGGCATTTGAGCTTTAAGAGATGCCTGTTAGCATAAGGATAGTAGTGGATGTTTACTGTAAGTATCATGGTTAATAATGTTTACTTCATAGAGTTTCATGTATATATTTATATACTTTTACAAAAAAAAAGCTGAATTATCAGGTGTCTAACCTTATAACTGATTAGGCATCTCCACTCTGTAAATAAAAAATACACTTCAAGTACACGGATCAGTGGGTCTCGGTATTTTTGTGTCCTTGTGACTGATTTTTCTTGGCCCTTTATGGCATTCTTCACTGTGGTTGCTGCACTTCTTAAGAAATTTGCCACAAAAGGGCTCTGCACATTTTAAATTTTCAGTGTCCTTGTGTTCTTCAGTGTCCCTTTGAGAAAAGCTGCAGAACCGGGGGTTCCTGTCCAGAGAGTTTCCACACTGCGGTGAAAGGAAGACAATCTCTTCCCTCTGTCCTTTTTTTTCAGCAGTGAGACCCATATCACATTTTTTGGGGTGTATTTGCACTTGGATGCTCTGGCAGTGATCTGACAACAATGGGATCTACTCTGCTTAAAGCCACCAGGTTTGAGGTGGGAGGCAGGACGTGGGGTTCTAAGAGGTGTTTTAGTGAGATTGTAAACAGTCAAAACTGTTCTGAAAAGAAACCTTCATTTGATGCTGTGTGGGAACCTTGGATGATGAACAGCTGCCATCGGCCAGCATGGGACCGTGGCAGGGTGTGAGCAGTGTCCCTGTCCCAGCTGTCCTTGCCAGAACGGACGCGTGTCACTTGTGCTGTCAGGAAGGAGATGAGGACTAACTTGACAGCGTTCTGCATTGCAAGGGTGGACGTGGTTCAGAAGCCTGTGATTACCCAAGGTTTTCACTCTTCAAAATAGTAGCTGACAGTGTTCTGGTGTCCCAAAACTGAACCCATCACTGTCTTTCTTGTTTAATGGTATTCTAGCTAGCAATAGCATGAGTTCAAAACAAAAAGAGCTTTTTTTTACTCATCACGGTAATACTATGATTTTTATTCCCTCCAGCATACCAGCACAGTTGGAAAATTGTGCCTTTCTCAGTGCAGTGTAGTCTGAGGAAGGAAAATGAATTCTGTATAGATAGAAGCAGAGGCAAATTGACAATACATCTGTATGAAAGAGCTTTAAAGTGAAGACAGAAGATTTTTCAGGACTACAGTTATCAACAGGCAAAGTAAGTAAATGCAGCTAGGTGGTACGCTGCTGCTGCTGTTGTAACATAAATAGTGAGTTTGGAGGATTTGGGTATGTCTGGTTTTTAGAAACAAAGAAATGGTTATGGTACCTAGACAGTATGGTTAAGGCGATTTAATTCTTCCTTTAGATGTTTTCAGATACATGCCAAACAATGTAGAAACAGGAACTGATTTTTGTATAGAATGCTACGTGAAGCCCACTTTGGTTTTGGGCAAACAGTTTGCATCAGGTTACAGCCTATGGAAAATGTAAATCAGTACAAGATTCCAGGATTCGCTGCTCGTCCTCACAGGTACGAAGCTCTGTGCTATGGTGTATTGTACCCAGCTTCCTTTTAATGATGGGCTCATAGAAAAGCAGAGGATGGTTAACTTGACCTAACCTCCCCTCTCCCAGAAAAAGGAAAGACCCTCCCCAGACAGTCTTTTCAGTTTCTCAGATGATTCCCCTTGGAAGGTGAGCACGTGGTTAGCGAACAAATAGACCTGTCTGTTCACCCTGCTGATGTTCAGGATTTGGGTAAGACCCCACCCCCAGCAGGCGAGCTGGGAAACCCAGCTATCCGCACTCACTTATTGACTATTTTAACTATTTTTAACTCTTTTTGGGAAACTGGGGGTCTTGTGGAGCAAAGCATTCTTGTCTGGACAAAAAAAAAAAAAAAAAAAAAAAAAAAAAAAAAAGAAAAAAAAAAGGATAAATATGACCCTTCTACATCTGCCTTCAGTCTGTTTGATCCATTTCTTTCCATCCGAAGCTGTCCTCCCACTACCATCGGCATGTAGCTGAAAACCAGGTCACGCTGGATTAATACAGAGTTCCTACACTGAAGTTTTCTTGGCCAAGTTCCTCATTACCCCACTTTATGATGAAACAGATGGGCCCCAAAGCGTTCAGGTGTTCCTAACAATTGATATATGGTGAAAGGTGGCACTGGCCTCTTTGGAGAAGTGGTCTGAATTGCTGTGGGTTTTTGTCTCAGCCTTGAGGAACTGGATATCTAATAAAGATGGAGTGCTCCCTGGTTTAATACTTGCTGAGGACACTGGGTGGGGGTGTCTGCTAAGCAGGTGGCACTTGCCATCCGTGACACTGGATGTGCTTGGTTGGGTTGAAATAGACCCCACAGCTCACCACTTGCTACAGGAAAATGGACGTGCCGATGTGGTGTGATTGCTTACGCTTGGTTTCTACGGGGAACCAGGTTGGAAACATACACCAATACTTATCTTTTCCTCCACAGGATTATGCTACCTAAAACCTTTATGCCCCTTTTGAGGAAATTAGAAGAAAAAGTACTGAGAAGCTAGTTCCTTGAATGGAAAAAATAGTGTGCTTTCTTAGTAGGGTGACTATTATATGATTTTCAGAGAAAAAAAAAATTCTTGAGTGGTTTCTTTTTTTTTTATTTTTTTCCTTCCCCCTCTTTTTTAGAACTGTGATGGCTTGCTGAGTAAGCAACCAGGCCATGCTCCAGCTGAAAGGGCTCCTCTTTACAGGTATCTGATTTTCGAAGTTTACCAGACTAAGAAAAAAAAAAAAACAACCCTGATATGATTCTAATTAAAGAACTGTCAGGATGCTTTTTTGCTTCCAACCAGAATTAGCTGGCAGAAGCATATACGCTTTGCTACATAAGCAGCCCTGTGCCGTTTGTAGTTTACCTTCCCTTTGTTTTTCTTGCTGGCTTTTGCCTGTGCAAGAGAAGGTCTACGAAGGAGGGATTCCAGTTGCTCCCTGGAGACTATTTTGAGGGCTCGTTACTGTTTCTCCTTGAGTGTTTCTAAGCATCCTCTTCCTTTACAACTTACTTCCTTCGAAAACTGGCTCAGTAGCTATCTGGGGGAAATCAGTATTTAAAGCTGAAGAAGTTTCCTGTTTAATGTTTTCCGTTCTCACATGTCCAGTGTTTTGCAGGAGGATCCTGAAAGGTGGTAGGAGAAGACCGGAGTGTCTCCTTGAAGTAGCTGGAAGCAGGCTCCTAACCAGGGTGTGGGGCTGTGTTTCGGTTAAAGCCCTTGGACACCACCCTCTTGTGGGGCAAGCCCAGGCAGAGGCCCACTCTCTTGGGTCTTCAGGTGATTCTGCAGCTGCAAAAAGCCTGCAGTCTGTGTGCTGAGGTGGGATTTCGGAGGACAATGAAAGATGACATGGGAGAGATCTTGGGAGGTGGACACGGTGCATCTGAAAAGAAAGCACAAGATAACGGCTGGGCCAGGATAAGTAGTGCATATGATTAGCAGTGTAGAAGAAAATTTTAGTTTAAGGTTTGAAGGTTCAAAAATGGTTGACTTGCAAGTGGTAAAATGCTTACAAAGTGCTTCTGACTTTCCTCCATGTTAAAAAACCAAAACAAAAAACCAAAAAACCCCAACAAAGCAGCTTGGCCCCTTGTGTATGCCAACAACTTCTTGGTTCATGTCTTCTCAGTATATCTCACATCAACTGACCCCCTTTTAATAGGTGTGGTATCTGGTGATGTCTTTTCTGCGGTGTCCAAGAGGGGCAGAAACACATGAGCTGAGTGGATGGCACTTCGCTTACACTCAAGAACGTGAGCCATCATCAGGGTGCAATTTTGAATTTATGACATCCACTGATAATCAAATTGGAACAAAACCAGGGGCAAACATCGGATGGTTTATGGCTGTTAGCATGGCTGAAGCAGAGAATCTGTCCCGTGCTGCCTTCCTGGTGCAGTTGATCTTGGATGGCTGAAGGGTGAACTTGGGGAAATGTTCATCATTTAAGTAGCTTTGAGAGGACAGCGCAGCAAGGGCTCTGAATATTGAAGGCATGGTGAATTCTTTGGAGTTGCTGTGGTGTATTTCTTCATTTTACATGTAATACGAGTGTGTCTGATGTAATCCAGCAGTTATTTTCCCGTAAAGTGTGAAAAAATCGCATGTACATGTTGACTGAAGAGGAGAAGAAATGCACTAAGGAAAAGAAAAACAGCAGTGTGACCAGAGAAATGCTTGATACACAGCTATATACAGTACACAGCTATATACAGTACGTCTCCAGTGCTGAATGTAGGCTTTTTGTCTAGAAGTTGAAACAGCAAATCAATGCATTCTGCTCTGTAATGGTTCAAAGTCAAGCCTGACTGAAAGCAGAAGAAAGCAAATAAACCCAGCAACAATGAGAAGTGGTCTGCATTTGTCCGGATGTAAATCAAAGATGCTGTCAGATATAAGGGTCTGTAGAAAAAAACGCACCTTTTGATTCATGAGTGATCTCGCAGGGACATGTTCAGGTCCTCTTTGAGAATCCCAGAGCAGAAGTAGTGCAGAACGCAGGGGTCCTGGCACCTGGTCCCCAACAGCAGCGTGGCAGGTGGGGGACTTAAAAATCCTGGTTGGGCTCGTGGGAGCAAGGTGGTGGGGCTCAGTCTCGGAAACAGATTATTTCATTTTGGGGAAAGTATTTCCTCTTCCAGGAGCAGGGCAGTGCTCACTAACTTCAGCCGGCTCTCTTTGGAAGGAGAAAACCAGCTCCCTGCTGCCATGGGCTATTTTCCACCGCAAACGAGTGACTCACCTTGAAATCTGGGGTGGGGGTACGGAACAGTGCTTCTCTGTTTGTAACAAAACAAAAAAGGCAGAAGAATGCCTTCTGCAGCTGGCATTCAGACCTGAATCTGAACATCCCTCGTGCTTGGTTTCTGCTGATGGGTGTTGCCCAGCCAAGCAAGCTCTGTTTCTTAATGAGATGTTAGGGAAGGGGAGGTTGGTTTGGATTTAGTGAAGTGCCAGAAAGATCTTGCTGGCTAAAAGAATGTGATCTGAAGGATAAATCATTGGGCTGGGAGCAGGTTTGATTGTACTGATTTCCTCAAGTGGGTCCCAGGCAATGGCTTTTGCGTTCCTTGTTGTACTGTGAGGACTTCCACAAATGAATTTTTTTCTCTGGTAGGGCTCTGACTGCCCTTCAGATTCCCAGACAAAGTGTTATCTCTAAATTAGTCAACTCAGTCCCAGAAGCAGCCTGGTATTCAGTAACAAGGAGCTTTTCTATGGACTAACTTGGCTTCTCCGCCCTCTTTAAAGCCAGATTGGATATTTCCACACTCCTCAAGCACAGAGACACTGGGATATCCCATAAAAAAATACATGACTTGTCCTACAGCTGTCCCTTCACATGTATTCATAATTCCTCGGGATCATAGATGTTCCTAGCTCTGCTTTTTAGTTCTTCGGGGGGAAGTACGTGTTGAGCACTAAATTTTTTATCACTGGGTTGTACTCCACAGAGGATAAATTATTTTCATTGTTCTTCGTCAAAGCTCAGGTGAGTGCTTTGCTGTGGAAGATACTGTAGCATGCCGGTTCTTCAGCCTTTCCTCGATAAAGAAGTTGCTGTGTAAGTCTGTTGTGTTACCTCTCACGTTTCCAACATCAGGAATGTTTTTGGTGTTTCCAGTCAGAACCACAGGGATTGTTAAATCCCTGGGCAGGACTGGGACAAACGTTGTTAGCTCATCTGTGTAGAACATCACTGGTCGCCTGGGGAGGGCGAAGCATGAAAACCGCCTCAGAAACTCTTCCGCTAGCATTGAGATCATTGAAAAAGTGTCAGCGTTACCTCAGACCACTCTTGTTTTTTTTACTGATCTTCCTGGTTTTGATGGGTTCTGTTTAAAGAAGCTCAAGCGCCTTTCAGAGCTGATTTTGCACCTTGACGGAATATGTCTAGAGTCCAGCTGTGCCTGGGTGGCTTCAGGGTGCCTGTCAATCTGAGCTTCGCTGCTCTTTTTGTCTTCGTCAGACAGTGATGCTGCCTGTTCTCCTTGAAATCTGGTGTTCTTCTGAAGCACTTGGCAAAGCCCAGCAGTTTCGCTCCACTTTTCACATCACTTATAGGTTAATTGTTTGTACACCTGACAAACTGTGCATGAAGTGAGACTCCCATGTGTGAATTGTAAACGCAGTAGTACTGCAGACAGCAAACACGCTTTGGGTATCATCTCTGTGTACCATGTGCAACTGGAGAGCTGGTTAAAGGAAACCTGCCGGAGTGCTGGCGCTGGAAAGTGAAGTCCCTTGCCACTCACGCTAGCAGGTACAGCTGCAAACGCCCCGTGGATTGCTCTGTCAGAAGTGTGGCTTGCTGGGATCGCTCTCACAGCCGCAGAAGATGGCTGCGTGTCGTGCAGGTGTGTTGTGACGGGACCATCTATCACCTCGGTATCACACAGAGCTGGCGGACTCCTGGTGCGTGCTGCTAAGTGTATTCCATGGCTCTCTCTAACGCTGCAGTCCCAAACGTGGGTGCTAGATGTGCGCCCTGAAGACATTCCCATTCCTCTCTGTCCTGTTCCTTTTCTTATCTCCTTTGGCGAGATAAAAGAGACAGATAACTCTCCATTCCAACTCCTAGAACATCGAGTGTGCGTTCGATAACGGATAAATCCCATAGAGTGCTTAGATGAGCCCTTTTTTCCAGCCATTGCCTATTCTAAAAGTGGAAGGTTATATTGCCAAGGGCAAAATAGGGACTGAATGTATGGTTAATAGCCTGCCTTAGGTTATAGGTTTAGTTAAAGAAGGTATGTAAAGGTGTTCAGAAGGTACACCAAAGAGTGCTGGGGTTCTGCTTTCCTGTTTGTCTGTGATCACAGCCGCAGCAACAGAGCACACTGTAGTTGTCATTGCAAGGAGTGGATCATTCACGAAAACTAGTTAACACTGTTCTTGCCTTGAAGCCTTGACAGAAGGGGAATTCACAGCTGCAGTAAGAAAGCCTGCTTTTAGTTCTGACAGTGCTGAGCATCCAGGCTGAGCCCACTGAAATTGCAGCCAAGAGCTTGGAGCATTTTGCATATAATGATTCTCTTGTCTCCTGGAGGTGCGTAAGCCAACTTCAGTGTGCTGAGCAAGCCCGCAGGATTCTTTTGGAAGCTGGCCAGGGTTGGAGGATAACGCAGGAGAGAACTTGGCTGTGCATCGTAGAATGGGATCGCTTTCTCCACAGCTCTTCTGACGCTTGCCAAGCAAATAAATTTCTCGTGTCAAACAGTTGTAGGTTTAAAAATATCCTGGCCTTGCGTGGTCAAGAGTCCGCAGTGCAGCAGAACAGTAGCAACTGGATCTTGCATCTCCTCGTATCTCCTGTGCATGGCCTTGGCTGGGTTGGAGAAGGAAGAGTGTTCCTGGGGTGTGGTCACCACCGAACCATCTGAAGCCAGAGCTTTCAAGCCTATTGGAACCAGCACAGGCAGCTGATGGCCTGGCATCTGGTTTTACCCTTGCTCTGATACTGCCATTCTGCCTCGTATCTTCCTTAGCTCTCTTTTTTTTTTTTATTTTTTTTTTAATTAACACATTCTGAAGACACCATCGAGAGAAGAATGAACAAACTTTCTGATCTCACCTTCAATTTTGCTGATGTATTGTCTGTATACATGAAAGGAAAACTGACTTTTAGGCTTGATGAAAGGATAAGAAAGTCCGTGAAAATCCACTCTCCTCAATCCAGTGGACCTGCATCAGGCTCTTTTGATCTAGAATGCTTACAGCAGGGAGAACAGAAGAAAATGGAAAAATGCACAAGACACCAGGAGAGAGTTTTCTTAGGCTCCTTCAAGTTGAACTCCATTTGGTGCCCTGTCCTTTCCTGCCATTGATGTCTATAGACCATTTGGAGAAATGTTTGTAAATGGAAAAAATAGTTCAGATTTTTTTTTTTCAGTTTCCAAGTAATAAAATGCGTCTGGCTTTCACCTGTCGCTTGTGGATTTTTTCCCCAGATGCCTGCCGTCCTTTTTCACTTGGAAAGTGGAGCTGTGGCAAATTAAAGTCGTTGTTTAATTTTTATTTGAAAGAAACAGAAAATACTGATGGTTTAGTGATTGTAAAGGATTAATTAATTAGACAAGACAGTGCTTTGGGAGGAGCTAGAATTTATTTGACCACAGAAGAGGCTGTGGACAAAAAGTAGCTGTGCTACAGAGCAGGACGTGAAATACCGTGTGTGCAGATCAGAACTGGAGACGCAGTAGGGGTGTATATCTTGAAGTCATTTAACGAAATCTCTGCTAACCCGCACAGCTAGGAAAAATGAGCCTTTTGCCTGAATATATTCAGTGTGTGTTGGAATGGTAAGCTGCGTACAGGGAGTAAATTAGAGTAAACAGTCCGGCTCCGTTAAAAGGTGGAAAGAAATCTGCAGGTTGCAGACACAGCATTTATTTGGGGACATTAAACCTGCATTTTGACACCCGGTGGATTTTCTGTAATTATTATTAAACAAGAGGCAAATAGTTCATAAAAGCCAACAGTTCTGAGGATTTCTGTTGTTAGTGGAGGAAAAGAAGAAGAATCTTCCAGACAGCCAGTATTTTGTATGAGAGCAAGATTTGCCCTGGAAAAAAATGGAAACCACACACTGCAATGGGGGAGCTGGAAGGGACGGGGGACAGTGCGGACGTCTCATGGGTGCGGAAACTGTGCGGTGTTTCTTGTCAGATATTCCTTAGGACTGTGTGAAGGGGGGAGACACTGCAGCACAGATGTGCAATTACTGGTGAATTACTGGCAAGCTTGTTGGTGGGAACATTTGTGAAGAAATAGTTTTTTTAATAGTGAAAGGGCAAAAGGCAATACCTCTGAATGCTCCCTATAGCTGCAGCATTAAGCATGGGGAAACAGGCCAGCTTATGTCCCTTAAAACAAAAAATTGCACATTTAAAGCTAAGGAAGCAGAAAAGTTTATAACAAAACTAAAAAAGTGAAGTGAAATTACACCTCTGATTTTATTTCTAGGGACACCAGCGACTGTGTAAGTTCAAACTGGGTAAGTTGGGAAGAGGCAGGGCAGCAAAAGGATCCCAAAGCGTGTTCTCCCCGGGCTGTTGGTCTGCCCAGGCTCTGGAGCTGGAGCGGTGCTGTTGCCTTGCCCTGGAGCCGCGGGGAATGGCTGAAATTTGCCCTTTGGGAGCCCCGGGAAGGTCTGAAAACCAGGGCGTTTATTCCGGCACAGCCATTAGCATTTCCTCTCTGCTTTTCCCTGGATTTTGTGTCGTTCTTTCACTCCATTCTTCATCCAGACGGCAACAAAACGCAGGTGACAGCGCCCGGAAT